>NW_027512556.1:0-300000 GCF_048772815.1 Callospermophilus lateralis
AGGAGAAGAGTTAAAAATTCTGTGAATACATATCTGGAATGGAATACGCTCAGGAGTTCACAACCTTGGAGGTGGTAGAGGAGTTTCCAAAAGTAAGGGACAGGGTAAACACTCAACAAACATGGAGCTCTGCTGGCCTAAAGACTTCTTGAGAAACTGCCTCTGAGGTTGCGCACTTGAAATATAAGTATTTGTCAGGAGCTTCCTTTGTAGTGAGACCATCAAAGCTGGGTGTGCATGTATGTGACCTGGAGGACATAGTTTCTTATTTTCCACTGAAAATGAGGCAGCAGTGCTGATTTCTCTCTATGTAGGTTAACAGTGTCCACTGGGGGCTAAGTTTCTCTCTGTGTGGACTGTGAAGCCATTTGGTCATCCTCCACTTTTCGTGGTATTTCTTACTGCTGCACTGGGAGTTTGTTATTTGCTTCACGAAATACAAGTAGTTCACCTGGTACAGTGCTGGAGGGAGTTCTGTCACCTGTGGTGGGTAAGGGTCTGCAAGAGAATGCACCAACCATGCTTCTATCCCACATAGCTTTTCCCTTGACCATAACATCCTGATTCTGAACATTGCCCTGAAACCTCTCCAAATAACAAGATGCCTTTACATGTAAGGGTCTGCTGGCTGCATCATGTCAGTCACAAGCCATTTGGAAGACAATGGAAGATCCCCATGGCCCCACCACAGATGTTTTATCACACACCTGCCCTCCACTGCTCTAGGCCCACTACTCAGAAGGCTCCAACTTACTGGCATCTCTGTTCTACACCATTTGCATGAAACCCAGTGAATGAAGGCACTGTCTGTTATACTCATGATCAGAAACCGGACATCCAAACTTTCTCCAGTGGTACCTGGTCCTGGGAATTTCAAAAATTTCATGGTATTTATCTAGCCATTTTTCAAGGATGAAGTTGGAGGCACTGTGGGTTTCAATTCATTCAGGAACCTTTAAATTTTGAGAAAGCTGATTTCAATGAAATCTCTATAGAACTCTCACAGACAAGGCTTCTCAAAGAGTGGCCAAAAGGTCACATGAAACCAGGCCCATTGAGGTCTACAGTGTGAGTTTCATGTGTGTTTTGACTCTCAACTATGGCTGCCAAGTCATTCAGAATAAAATCATGTGATATCCTGGCTGAAATTTCCAATGCTCTGTGGAAAGCCACCCTGGGCCTAGATCTCAGTTTCCAAGGGCAACTCTCATGTGTGGCCTCTTATAATCCCAACACAATTCATGACACCTCTTCTCTGAGTTCAGTTTCAGAACTCAGTGTCTAAGGGGAATCACACCAGAGTTCACACCCAGGTGGACCCAGTCTGTTAGGGTAAAAGAAATTGAAGTTAAAGTGTAAAATAGCGGGTGTTGTAAAGTTTCTAAGCTGCAAAGCCTGAGTTAAAATGTAAAGGACCAGGTATTGTTAAGTTCCCATGCTAAACCTAAAACCTGAAATTCCTGTAGCTGTTTGGACAATCCTTTCACTGCCCATTAAATATTCCCCCTGACCATCCAGTTGTTTAATAATCTAGGACCCTGTGCAGCTTGGCACCTAAGCATATCAGGGCCCAAACCAATCAGTTTGAATGTACCCCCCTCCTTAGGATCGACCTATCACCCCCGCCCGACCTGATTCCACCAATGAATGTGCTAATCAAGTTGGAGAGTTGTTGTTCGATTTTCCGGCTGATCAAGATGATTTCCTCTGATATATATAAAGCCTCTGCCTACCCAAAAAGTGTACTGAAGCACTGCTTAACCTCTTCTCGGGGATCTGGGCCGCTGTTGCTTGTTGAGTGAGCACAGAGCCCCAGCGAACTGAATTGGATCCTCAATAAATCCCCATTGCTGTTGCATGAGCCAGTCTCTTGGTAGTCTCTTCCTCCGACGTCTGCTGGAATCTTACAAGTAATCTCTTCCAACTGCCACACAAATGACCACAATTAAAACCAAAACACTCCCACATGGCCCTCATATTCTTCCATATAGACACTCATCATATCCTCTGGCTAAAGGTTTCCATGAGGGGCGCAGCCCAAGACAGTGTCCAAAATAAGCTCCCTTGCCTCTGGTTTGCCTAAAGTCAGGGTGGCCTGTACAACCTTCCTGTGAACCAGGAGTGGTCAAATAGGCCTGCCATTAATACTACTTCGGTTCACCAATTTGAGGCCTACTGACTGTGGGGTTTAGATTCTTTATGTGAATTGGAGTAATCAGAAAACCCAAGCACCTATGGGCTAGCCTCTGCAGGGCTTTTAAGAACTCAATTGACCCAAAGGATCCCTATTCTCACTTGATGGAGGTCAGGAACCTTACAAAGGAAGGTGAGAGACTTTATCCATAATGACTGCTCTTTTGGCCAGTTTGGTTTGAATGCACACATGGGATCATTCTTTAGATCCATTAGGTGCTGATAATCTAAGCCACAGACTCACAAAGGGCCAAAAGGCTGAATCAGACACATCTCCTTCCAAAGAAATTAAGAAAAGAGCCACAGGGGATGTCCATTCATTTCCATTTGAAAACTGTTTTCTTCAGGTTTCAAAAAGAGATGGCCTGAGGCAAAGACCTTGCTGACATTCAGGTCAACAGAACAATAGGTAAGCAAAAGGCCCAAAGCAGGGTTTCTCCAATGAGACTTAAATGGTCACTCTGATATCTGAGTATTCTGAGATGCTCTCCATTCCCTTCAGCTATCCAGTACATGGCCATGTCACAGAGCTTTTAGGTGGTACATATCTTGGAGAGAAAACCATGAGCCTATTCTGGATATTGGCCAGAATTCAGGAAGAAAACAGGAACTTAGAAAGATAGCAGGTGTTGCCCATCGATAAGGAAAGCCTCAGACCATTAATAAATTTGGCAGGATACATGCTGGGATGCGTTCTACTAGACAACACAAATCCATTGATCCATTCTCTTTTCAACTGTCTACAACCACGGACACAGTGGGATTCAGAGACATAGAAACAGTCGCCTTGTCAAATGACTTACTAGAAACAGTTCACTCGAAACCAAACAAACCGCCGCTACTACCTATTCTCAGAACATTAGACAAAACCACAAACACACACACACATACAAAGGCACCTCCTTCCCCCAAGTAGGACTGTGACTATCCAGAGTGTCCTATGACTGGTGGGTCATACTATGTTCCACTGAAATGGCCTGTCCTTTCTCAGATCTGGTCTCCTTGTCCAACTCTGTGAAGTTGTCAGGAGCCAGTGGTGAGCCACTACCTGCTTTCTCAGAAAAGGCCCCTCTTCAGAGCTTTCCTGGCATTTGGCCATCCACACATCAGTAGTTACCAAGAAACTCTGACTCTCTCCTTGGTAAATCAAAAAAATTGAGACCCCTGGGACTCGGACTGTGACTGGCTCTGAGTGCCTGGCTTCCTGGATACCAAGTTCAGACAGTTCCATCACCAAAGAAGTGTGATGAGGTCACTTCCTTCAGGAACTGAATGAGGTCACTATCTTGACAACCTCTTTGCCTTCACAGTTGCTTCCAAAGGTCCCATGATATGGAGGCTGCCCCTACTTCCTGTGATACTTTCACAGGTTATAATGGTATATCAACCATAGGCACCTAGGGACAGCTCTCCACATAGGCCTGTTTTGGTCCATCTTATCTATATGAAAAAAAGAGAGGCTCATTCAGACACAACCCTTTATCCTGACCAGGTTATTCACCATGGAAGATGTCTTTTGCTCTCTCAGGTCCTTCATAGCTGCCTACATCTTCTCCATGGATCATTTCTGCATGGGCCTTTTAGGTTCTCAGCAGGTGGAGAATCCCCTACATGCCTGTATTTTGAGACCAACTCTGTCCCTGCTCTTCTGAAAAGTTAGATTGAGGGATCAGTGTATGGTTAAGGTTAATAACATGTTTGATTTGGGTTAGGAATCATTCCGCTCAATTAATAATGGTATTGGGAACCTGTGACATTTTTAAGAATATATAGGTGAAATATAAGTATGAAAACAGAAATCTAGGTAAGATTTGAAGCCCAGAAGGGCATTGGGCCTTTGATTGGGATACTTAGCATTGAATTATGTTATGCACAGATGTCTCAGATAAATCGATATACAATGAAATAGGACCTTGTACTTTGGATGATTGAATGTAGAAGAGAACATCCAATCAAACAGGGATAGTCTGTAGGATCAGGAAGATAGTCGGTAGGTGTTGAAATGAGGGCGAGTATAGACTTTGGACCAAAAGTTCTTTAACAATAGGGTTTCGGTTAGAGAGTGAATGTCAATATCAGCACATGTTTAGGGTCACTCACAATGATGAACTGGGGAAAATATGTAGCAAAGCAGATATCAATAGAGATATTAGGAAATCAGGTATAGTACAAAGTGAGTGATAATATTAGACATTTTCAACAGGGTTGAACTTGACTGTATAATCTTAGGGAAAAATAAATATGGAGTCAAAAATAGATTGACATTTGAGAGCATTAGGCAATTTAGACATAGATGTTTTAGTAATCCATGGTCAATTTCCATTTAGGCTTTGGTACAATCATAAAGGTGAACTTTGCATTTTGTGTCCAGATTATTACAGTGATAAAATGTATATGTAGATCAGGTGGAGTATTTCTTCCACTGTTTCTGGGAGCAATATTTTGAAGATGCATAAATTAGTATTGGGAGTACAAATGGGTGTACCATGTGTTTATGAATATTGAGATAATGCATGAAGAGACCATACTGAGAATTAAAAATATAACTGGTTCCAACTTTAAATAATGGAATGAATTGATATCTGAAAATATACATGAAATCTTATATTGATACACATACATTCATTACAACCATTTATACATCTAATGGAAATATTAGGGTTATGGATAATCATGAAAATTGTGTATATTTTGCTTCAAAAATCATTATGAAAATCAAAAATAATGTGTTTGGAAAGAAGTTTCATGATAAGACCAGTCAAGTAACCTGCAGGAATACGTGTGTTCTGAAGCAGAAAGTGATTGAAAGTGAAACAAATACCTGTAAATTTGATAACTTTTGGATTAAATATATATCCTATGATGTGCAAAAAAAGAAGAAATAGTAATTTACCAGTGTTGAATAGGAATAAACGTCAAAATACATAAAATGTCCCATAGGAATCAACTTGCTTTGATATTAAACTGGGTCAGTTACTATAAAAATATTAGGATTTGTGTGCACCGTTCACTGAAGTTAGCTTTCAGTACTAGGTAACAAATATGAATTTCAGGTGGATGAATATTTCTGGAATAATCTTCTGAAAAGTTGATTATAAATCCAAGTACATGAACATGAATAAATTTATGGAGTGTATAAAAGACACATATATTTCATGTTTTGAAGAACCTGGAGAATATATATATATATACAAAAAACACACACAGAGACATTAAAAACTGGCAATATATATGCCAATAGAAATTCATCATGAAATATATATCATCCATTGAAGCAAAAATATTTATTTTACTAAACATGGATTTAAGTAAAATGTTGTTGAACTAGGAAGCTCACCCATAGGTTGAATTTTCAGTTCCAACAGTGTTTAGGAGGAGTGATCTCTTCTCACAATTTGTATCTGCCATGTCATCCACCTCACAAAAATATAAGTGTGATACCAGGTAGGATTCAATATGTGCATTAAAAATACATGTTCTGAATAGGCTTCAGAGAAAGGGAAACAAGAATTCACATATTTGTTAACTTTAAATCACATGGAGAACTTTTTCATTTAAAAATTGACTAGATTTGTAACACCTACCCTTTATTATGCAAAAGGCAAGTCCAACTATACAACAGGCCTCCTCTGAACTGGTTGTATTTCTATTTTGTTTGGGTTATTTTTCTCCATCATATTAGGATTAGTAGTGAGAGTCTAGTAGGGTATGGGTAAGTGTCAGGGATTCAGAATTTCGAATGGAAAATAGGAAAATTAATCTCATGTGTATTCACATATGTGCTACACAAAAATCTCCCCACTCTGATCCAGAACAATGCCTTGACATTTCCTTCACCACAAGTAAGACACAATTAGAGGAGAAGAGTTAGAAAATTTGTGAATACATATCCGGAATGGAAAATGCTCAGGAGTTCACAACCTTGGAGTTGGGAGAGGAGTATCCAAAAGTAAGGGATAGGGTAAACACTCCACAAACATGAAGTTCTTTTGGCCTAAAGACTTTTTGACAAACTGCCTCTGAGTTTGGGCACTTAAAGTATATGTTGTTGTCAGGAGATTTAGCTTCCTTTGTAGTGAGACCATCAAATCTGGAATGGCATCTATGTGACCTGGAGGACATGGTTTCTTGTTTTCCAATGAACATTAGGCAGCAGTGATGAATTCTATCTTTGTCGGCAATTTTTGGCCACCTGGGTCTAAGTGTCTGCCCGCGTGGACTGTGAAGTCATTTGGTCATCCTCCACTTTTCGTGGTGTTTCTGGCTGCTGCACTCGTAGTTTGGTGTTGCTTCAAAAAATACAAGGAGTTCATCAGGGACACAGTGCTGGAGGGAGTTCTGTCAGGTGTGGTGGGTCAGGGTTTACAGGAGAATGCACCAACCAGGCTTCTATCCCACATAGCTTGCCCCCTTGACAAGAGCAACCTGATTCTGAACATTGCCCTGAAACCCCTCTATATAATAAGATGCCTTTACATATAAGGGTCTGCTGGCAGCAGCATGTCAGTCACAAGCCATTTGGAAGTCAAAGACATATTCACATGGCCCCACCACAGATGTTTATCACACACCTTCACACCACAGCTCTAGGCCCACTACTCAGCAGGCTCCAACTTACAGGCATCTCTGTTCTACTCCATTTTCATGAAACCCAGTCAATCAAGGCATTGTCTGGTACACTCATGATCAGGAACCAGATATCCAAAGGTTCTCCAGTGCCACCTGGTCATGGGAATTTCAAACCTTGCATGGTATTTATCTAGCCATTTTTCAAAAATGAATTTGAGACACTCTGGGTTTCAATTAATTCAGGAACCATTAAATGGTGAGGAAGCTCATTTCAATGAAAGCTCTAGAGAACTCTCATAGGCAAGGCTACAGAAACAGAGGCCAAATGGTAACATAAGCAAGGCCCATTGAGGTCTACAATGTTAGGTCCATGTGTGTTTTTACTCTCATTGATGGCTGCCAAGTCTTTCAGAATAAAATCATGTGATATCCTTGCAAAGATTCCCAGTTTTCTGTGCAAAGCCACCCTGGGCCTAGATCACAGATACCAAGAGCGAATCTCATGCGTGGCCTCCTAAAATCTCAAAACAATTCATGGCAATACTTCACTGAGGTCAGTTCCAGAAAGCAGTCTCTAAGGGGAATCACACAACAGTTCAAGCCCAGGTGAACACAGTTATCTCTTCCAACTGACACACAAATGACCACAATTAAAACCAAAACACTTCGACATGGCCCTCATTTTCTTCCATATAGACACTCATCATAACCTCTGGCTGGAGGTTTTCATGAGGAGCGCAGTCCAAGACAGTGTCCAAAATAAGCTCCCTTGCCACTCATTTGCTAAAGTCAGGGTGGCCTGGACATACTTTCTGTGAACCAGGCGTGATGAAATAGGCATGCTGTGAAGACTACACCGCTTCTCTACTTTGAGGCCAACTGACTCAGAGGTTAAGATTCTTTATGTGAATTGGAGTCATGAGAAAACCCAAGCACCTCTGCAGGGCTTTGGAGAACTCCTCTGACCCAAAGGATCCCTATTGATGGAAGTCAGGAACCTCACAGAGGAAGGCCAGACGTCATCCACAAGAATTGCTCTTTTGGCCATTTTGGTTTTGGATGCACACATGGGATCTTTCTTTAGATCCATCAGGTGCTGAGAATCTAAGCCACAGCCTCACACAGGGCCAAGAGGCTAAATCACACACATCCCTTTCCAAAGCAATAAAGCAAAGGGCCACAGGTGATGCCCATTCGTTTCCATTTGAAAACTGTTTTCCTCAGGCTTCACAAAGGGGTGGCCTGAGGCAAAGAACTTCTTGAAATTAAGGGCAACAGAACATTATGTAAGCAAAAGGCCCAAAGCAGGGTTTCTCCACTGATACTTTACTGGTCACACTGATATCTGAGTTTTCTGAGATGCTCGCCATTCCCTGCAGATATCCAGTACATGGCCATGTCACAGAGCTTGGAGGTGGTACATATCTTGGACAAAAAAACATGAGCCAATTCTGGAGATTGGAAAGAATTCAGGAAGAAAATTGGTAATTAGGAAGATAGTAGGTGTTGCCCATCCTTAAGGAAAGCCGCAACCCATTCATAAATTGGGCAGGTTGAATGCTGGGAAGCTTTCTACTAGACAGGACAAATACATTGATGCATTCTCGTTTCTAATGTATACAACCACGGACACAGTGGAATACACAGACATAGAAACACTCGCCTTGTCAAACGACTTACTAGAAACAGTACACTCCAAAAAAAAAAAAAAAAAAAACTAACCGCCTTTCCTACCTATTCTCAGAAGATGAGACAAAATCATAAACCCACAACCACACCCACAAAGTCACCTCCTTCCCCCAAGTAGGTCTGTGACTCTACGGAGTGTCCTCTGACTGGTGGGCCATACAATGTTTCCCCGAAATGTCCTGTCCTGTCTCAGATCTGGTCTACTTGGCCAACTCTTTTAAGTTGTCAGAAGGGAATTTTGAGCCACTACCTGCTTTCTCAGGAAAGGCCCCTCTTCAGAGCTCTCCTTGCTTTTGGCATCATAATATCAGTAGGAACAAAGAAAGACTGACTCTGTCTTTGGTAAATCCAAGCAAGTGAGCCCACTGGGACTGTGACTGGGACTGGCTCTGTGTGCCTGGCTTCCAGGATCCCAAGTTCAGAGAGATCCATCACGAAGGAAGTGAGGTGAGGTCACTTCCTTCAGGAACTGAATGAATTCACTGTCTTGTAAACCATTTTGTCCTAATAGTTGCTTCCAAGGGTCCCATTAGATGGAGGGTTCCCCTACTTCCTCTGAAATGTTCACAAGTTAGAATGGTATGTCAACCTTAGGAACCCGGGAATAGCTATCCACACAGGCCTGGTTTGGTCCTTCTCCTCTACATTAAGAAGAGAGAGGCTGATTCAGACACATCCCTTCATCCTGACCAGGGTGTTTGACATGGAAGATGACTTTTGCTCTCTCACGTCCTTCATAGATGACTATATCTTCTCCAGGGTTCATTTCTACATGGATCTTTGAAGTTCTCAGCAGGTGGAAGATCCCCTACATTCCTGTATTGTAAGACCAACTCTGTCCCTGCTTTTCATTAAATTTAGATTGAGGGAACAGTGTATTCTTAGGGTTAATAAAATGTTTGAATTGGGTTAGGAATCATTCTGCGGGATGAATAATGGTATTGGGAACCTGCGATATTTATAAAAATATAGAGGTTAAATATATGAATAAAAACAGAAATCTAGGTAATTTTGAAGCCTAGAGGGCATTGGGCCCTTGATTGGGATACTTAACTTTGATTTACATTGTGCACAGATGTCTCAGAAAAATAGATATATAATGGCATAGAACCTTGTACCTTGGATGATTGAATGTCGAAGAGAACATCCAGTCAAAAACGGATAGTCGGTAGGATTAGGTAGATAGTAGGTTTAGGAAGAAGTGTCAATATAGGATTTGGAATATATGTTCTATCGCAATAGTGTTTTGGTTAGAGAGTGAAAGTAAACATAACTTCATGTGAAGGGTCAGTCACAATGATGAACTGGGGAAAATATGTAGGAAACCACATATCAATAGAGACATAATGAAATCAGGCAAAGTATAAAGTGAGTGATATGATTAGGCATTTTCAACAGGATAGAGTTTGAATATATAATCTCTGGAAGAAACAAATATGTAGTCACCAACAGGATTGATAATTGAGAGGATTAGGCAACATGGACAGGAATGTTTTTAGTAATCCATGTTCACTTTCCATTCAGACTCCGGTACAATCATAAGTGTGACATTTACTTTTTGTGTCCCGAATATTACTGTGATAAAATGTGTATGTAGATCTGGTGACATGAGTATTTCTTACACCATTTCTGGCAGTAATATTTAGAAGACATATACATAAGTATTGGTTGTACAAAGAGGTGTGCCCTGTGTCTATGAATATAGAGATAATGCATGAATTGACCACACTGTGAATAAATAATATAGCTGATTCCACTTTAAATAATGGATGGAATTGATATCTGAAAATATTTAAGATATCTTATATTGATATAAAATCATTCATTCCAACCAGTTATACATCTATTGTTAATATTAGTGTTATTGTTTATCATGAACGGTGTCTGAGTTTCGCTTCAAAAATGATTATGAAAATTGAAAATAATGTGTTTTGTAAAGAAGTCTCATGAAAAGACCAGTCAAGAAACATGGATGAATACATGTGTTCTGAAGAAGGAATTGATTGAAAGTGAAACAAATGCCTATAAATTTGCGAAACTGTGGATGAAAAATATATCCTATGATGTGCATAAACTGAAGAAATCATAATGTACCAGTGTTGAATAAAAATGAACGTCAAAACACACAGCATGTCCCATTGGAATCTACTCGCATTGATGTTAAACTGGGTCAGTTACTGTAGAAATATTAGGATTTGTATGCAACATTCACTGAAGTTAGTTTTCACTAGTAGGAAAAAATATGTATTTCAGGTGGATGAATATTTCTGAGAATAATCATGTGAAAATTTGATTATAAATCCACATACATGAATATGAATGAATTTAGGAAGTGTGTAATAAGACACATATATTTCATATTTTGAAAAATCTGGAGACTGTATATATATATATATATATATATATATATATATATATATACACACACAGACATTAAAAAGTAGCAATATATATGCCAATCGAAATTCACCATGAAATATAAATCATCCACAGATGCAAAAATATTCATTTTACTGAACATGGATTTATGTATAATGTTGTTCATCTAGGAAGCTCACCCATAGGTTTAATTTTCTGTTCCAACAGTGTTTAGGAGCTGTGATGTCTTCTCGCAATTTGTATCTGCCAAGTAAGCCACCTCACAAGATTGTACGAGTGGTACCAGGTAGGATTCTGTATGTGCATATAAAAATACATGTGCTGAATATGCTACGGAGAAAGGGAGACACGAATTCATACATTTGTTTACTTTAAAAACACATGGAGAACTCTTTCAATAAAAAAATTAACTAGTTTATACCTTCTACCCAATATAATGCAAAACACAATTCCAACTACACACCATGCCTTCTCTGAACTGCTTGTATTTCTATTCCGTTTGGGTTATTTTACTCCACCATATTAGGATTAGTAGTCAGAGTCTAATAGGGTATATGTTAGTGTCAGGGATTTAGTATTCTGAATGGAAAATTGGAAAATGAATCCAATGTGTATGCAAATATGTGCTACACAAAATTTTTCCCACTCTCATCCAGAACAATGCCTTGACAATACTTTCACCCCAAGTAAGACACAATTAGGGAAAAAGAGTTAGGAATTCTGAGAATACAAATCTGGAATGGAATATGATCAGTAGTTCACAAACTTGGAGGTGGTAGAGGAGTTTCCAAAAGTAAGGGACAGGGTCAAAACTCTCCATATAACAAGATGCCTTTACAAATAAGGGTCTGCTGGCTGCATCCTGTCAGTCACAAGGCATTTGGAAGCCAATGGCAGATCGAAATGGCCCCAGCGCATATTTTGTGTCACACACCTGCCCAACATTGCTCTAGGCCCACTGCTCAGCAGGCTCCAACTTACTGGCATATCTGATCTACACCATTTTCATGAAACCCAGTCAATCAAGGCACCGTCTGGTATACTCATGATCAGCAACAGGACATCCAAAGTTTCTCCAGTGCCACCTGGTCATGGGAATTTCAAAAATTTCATGGTATTTATCTAGCCATTTTTCAAGGATGAAGTTGGAGGCACTATGGGTTTCAATTAATTCAGGAACCATTAAATGGTGAGGAAGCTCATTTCAATGAATGCTCTGAAGAACCTCACAGGCAAGTCTTCCTAAAGAGTGGCCAAAAGGTCACATGAAGCCAGACCCATTGAGGTCTACAATGTGAGTTCCATGTGTGTTTTGACTCTCAACTATGGCTGCCAAGTCTTTAAAAATAAAATCATGTTATATCCTGGCTGAGATTCCAAGTGCTCTGTGGAAATCCACACTGGCCTTAGATCTCAGTTTCCAAGGGTCACTCTCATGCGTGGCCTAATAAAATCCCGACAAAATTTATGGCAATACTGCTCTGAGGTCAGTTCCAGAACTCAGTCTCTAATGGGAGTCACACCAGAGTTCAAGCCCAGGTGGACCCAGTCATCTCTTCCAACCACGATACAAATGTCTACAATTAAAACCAAAACACTCCCACATGGCCCTCATCTTCTTCAATATAGACACTAATCATTACCTCTGGTAGCAGGTTTCCATGAGGGGCGCAGCCCACAACAGTGTCCAAAATAAGCTCCCTTTTTCCCTCATTTTCCTAAAGTCTGTGTGGCCTAGACACCCTTCCTGTTAACCAAGAGTGATCAAATAGGCATGCCGTTAATGCTGCTTTGCTTCTCCAATTTGAGGCCAAATTACTGTGCGGTTTAGATTCTTTATGTGAACTGGAATCATGAGAAAACCCATGCACCTATAGGCTAGCCTCTACAGGGCTTTAAATATCTCATTTGACCCAAAGTATCACTATTCTCACTTAATGGAGGTCAGGAACTTTACATAGGAAGGCGAGAGACTTCATCTACAATATCTGCTCTTTTAGCCATTTTTGTATTGGATGCACACATGAGATATTTCTTTGGATCCATCTAGTGCTGAGAATCTAAGCCACAGCCTCACACAGTGCCAAGAGGCTGATTCAGACACATCCCTTTCCAAAGCAATTAAGCACAGAGCCACAGGTGATGCCCATTCATTTCAATTTGAGAACTCTTTTCTTCAGGCTTCACAAAGGGGAGGCCTGAGGCAGAGACCTTCCTGACATTCAGGGCAATAAAACAATAGGTAAGCAAAAGGCACAAAGCAGGCTTTCTCCACTGAGACTTTACTGGTCATACTGATATCTGAGTTTTCTAAGAAGCTCGTCATTCCCTTCAGGTATCCAGTACATGTCCATGTCACAGAGCTTGGAGGTGGTACATATCTTGGGCACAAAAGCATGAGCCTATTCTTTAGAGAGGCCAGAATTCAGGAAGAATACAGGAACTTTGGAGGATAGCAGATGTTGCCCATCCATAAGTCAAGTAGCAGTCCATTCATAAATTGGGCAGTATGAAGGCTGGCAAGCTTTCTACTAGACAGGACACATCCATTGATGCATTCTCTCTTCTTATGTCTACAACCACGAACACCGTTTTATATACAGACATAAAAACACTCGCCTTGTCAAAGTACTTACCAGAAAGAGTTCACTCAATCCAAACAAACCGCCTTTGATACCTATTCTCAGAACAAGTGAAAACCACAAACCTACACCTACACCCATAAAGGCACCTCCTTTCCCTAAGTAATTCTGAGACTATTTGGAGTGTCCTCTGACTAGTGGGCCACAGTATGTTCCCTTTAAATGGCATGTTCTCTCTCAGATCTGTCCTCCTTAGCCAACTCTGTAAAGTTGTCAGGAGCCAGCATTGAGCAACTACCTTTTTCTCAGGAAAGGCCCCTCTTCAGAGCTCTCTTGGCATTTTGCCATCCTCACATCAGTAGGTACCAAGAAAGACTGACTCTGTCTTTGGTAAATCCAAACAAGTGAGACCACTGGGACTGGGACTGGGACTGGCTCTGTGTGCCTGGCTTCCTGGATCCCAAGTTCAGATAGTTCCATCAACAAGGAAGTGAGGTGAGGTCAATTCCTTCAGGAACTGAATGAGGTCACTGCCTTGGCAACCACTTTGTCCTAACATTTGCTTCCAAGGGTCCCATGAGATGCAGGCTGCCCCTACTACCTGTGACAGTTTCACAAGTTAGAATGGTATATCAACCATAGGCACCCGGGAACAACTCTCTAAACAGGCCTGGTTTGGTCCATCTTCTCTACATTAAAATTTGAGAGCCTGATTCAGACACAACCCTTCATACTGACCAGGTTGTTTTCCATGGAAGATGACTTTTGCTCTCTCAGGTCCTTCATAGCTGCCTACATCTTCTCCAGTGATCATATCTGCATGGATCTTTGAGGTTCTCAGCAGATGAACAATCCCCTACATTCCTGTATTGTAATACCAACTCTGTGCCTGCTCTTCTGTAAAGTTAGATTGAGGGAAGAGTGTATGGTTATGTTTAATAACATGTTTGATATGGGTTAGGAATTATTCTGCTGGATGAATAATGGTATTGGGAACCTGAGATATTTATAAGAATGTAGAGTTGGAATATTGTAATGGTCGGGCAGGCATAGGAGGAAGAGACCACCAAGAGACTGTCTCATGCAACAACAAAGGGTTTATTGAGGGTCCAGCATGCTGGGGCTCAGAGCTCACTTGAATAGAGCAGAGAGTCCTGAGAACAGCTTAAACAGAGCTTATATACTTTCCTTGGAGAGGGCAGGGAGGGAAATTTATTGATGCGTCAGGGAGAGTGGGCAGTTTGCTTTCAACGGGATGATGGAGTACATTCTGCAGTTTGGCAGTTGGGGACAGCACATTCTGGGAACAAGATTAGCAAACAGTTCTCAAGATTTCAACAGTGTTTTATTAAGCATACAGAAAAATAGGAAGTGACAAGTACCTATTTTATTAACTTTTTATTCCCCAATTCTTCTTCTGGTTACTTTTAATCATGAAAGTGATCATTGAAGGGTGTCACATTTTATGTCTCCTAGTGGGGTATATTGTTGTCTGATTACCATAAGTTTAAATTGTCCAATTTGAGCTTCGAGAAAGGAAACTACATGGTTGAGCCAACAGGGTCCTACAGTTAGCAATAATATGAGGATTATTAATGGACAGGCCTGGGCTTATGAAAGCATAGTTAACCAGAGGGACTGTGTGAACCAAGACTCAAACCACCCTTTTTGGGCCTCTCTCTCTCGTTGACACTCTTAAAGGCATTTTCTTAATATACTCATAGGTTCTTATACAACTCCAGTATGGTCGGCATAAAAACAACCTTCTTCCCTCAATGCAGCACAAAGTCCCCCTTCTCTCATGAAGAGAAGGTTTAACCCTCGCCTGTTCTGTAAAACAACTTCAGAGAGAGAGGTTAAACATTCCTGTAAAGCTGTGATGGAGGTTTTATTATCTTTAATTTTTGGTCTATTGCTGCTTCTAATTGGGTCATTTGTTGTGTCCCATGGACTAGGGTTCCTGTGTTCACTCCTGCAACAACTCCTATTCCTAATAGGATGGCTAAAGTGAGAGATACAGGTTCCCGGTGGAAACAGGTTGTATGCCCTCCGATTTGATCTTTAAATGAACATGCATCATCCTAGAACACTCTGGGAAACATCTGCACCATTACATAATTAATCACATCTGTTGACCATTTCATGAAAACATAAACAATGTTTAAGTATATAGAATTATACTGTTGTTGGTACGGAAAAGGAAAGGAATCTAAGATAGCACCAAAGACAGGGAAACAGCCCTATTTGGTTGCAAACGGATTTAGAGGGTATTGCTTCTGTTGTAATCAATTAATCTTCTGAACCCCAAGTTTAGGTAGTTTCAGAATTTGTACCCAACATGTAAGGGAAGGGGCTCAGAAGTTCACAGTCTGCAGAAGTTCACAAAAAGCAGTTTTTGTTTCTGTTATTTTTTCCTCTGTTCTCGGCAAGTTAACTTTTCAAGGACACTTGGGACAGGGAGAGCTTTTTTTTTTTCTCTTTTTTTTTCTCCCTGCCAGCTGTTACCATGGAGCCTAGTTGGTAACTTCTTTACTTAGAATTGTAGCCATCTCTGAGAATCCCCAGCTCAAGGCCAGAGGCCTTGTTCACTTATTTTGTGAAAAACTCGTAAGGGGGTGTCTAGCTTAGGAGTGCTGATTTTTCCAGCCACTGGCCAAGTAGAACAGGGCGACATGAAAACACGGAGTTTATCTACATTGAATTCTTTTATAGGGACTCTTTTGCTGAAAGTCCTAAAGTCAGCAATGGTGAAGACTTCTGGAGAAGGTCATATAAGACTTTTCTGTGGGCCTGGTGAAGAGGGGCAAGACGTGGAAAGCAAGGCTGAGAGCAGCTCCGTTTATCTGAGAATTAGGAAGGAGAGATGTAAAAGAATATTGGGAAAGGGGTTTGTGATTTTCCTGGCAACAAAAACTTGAGCAGTAGAACAGGTAGAGCAGAGGGGACGACAGGAGTGAGTATCCCAAAAAGCCTGTGAGGGACTTTAAATTCTTAGTCACCTGTTTTCAGTGATGACAAGGCAACTTTAAAGGTCACTTTCATTACATCTTGGATAGTGGTCTGAGGGATCTCCTCAGCTGGTTTGAGCTTTGGGTTAGCTGGTAAGAGGACCTGATGGGACCTTCTCTGGGCACTTACTGGAGAAAAGAGGACTGAGTGGGTGGAGGGGTACCTCAGTACCTGATACCTCAGCAAGGGCGCAATTGTCTGAGAACCGGCCGAGGTTTGGTTTTTTGATCTAGTAAATGGAGGGGAGAAATCAGGTTGCTCAGGTGGGAGTGAAAGCAGAGAGTCTGGAGCAGAAGGCTGAGGGTTAGGATCTATTGGAGAAGCATAGTTCAGGACGTGAGTGAAGGAGGGAAAAGGTCTTCACATAGGGGAATCTCCTTCCACCCTTTTGATCACTTGTAGAAGTTAAAAATGTCATGCATAATTTGAGGATCTAGAGAGCCTTCTGGGGTCCATCGGTTTTGGTTGTCTAATTGGTAATATGGCCAATGCTGTGTACTGAATTTGATGGGGAGTTTGGGTTCCACCAGGCAGTCCCTGTATGCTAACATCCCCATGACTTACAGAAGAAGTTGGCTTTTTCCCCTCACAGCCGTGGCTCTTTGTGGCTTTGATAGTCTGCCATGCAAACATAGTAATCTGGGCTAGCCAACCTGCATCTTGCTCGCGTGTCCCTACATCCATAATGTTTGTTTCCATTATCGATGATACAGAAGGTATTTAATAGAATTTTAGTGGGATCCACTTTATCAGATATATCCCAATAGGAAAAACCTATAGCCAGCTGACAAATGTCTGGGTGGAGAGATGGCCACCAGGTCCCTATGGGGGCTGTAAGCGAGATAGACCATACTTCTTCTCTAGTAGGATTTGTGATCAGCCATCGCTGATGAACCACCTGATGAGGTTTAGGACTACTGGTGGCCAAGGGGAGAGTCTATAGCCTTATTCATATGGTGAATACACAATTTGAAAGGGTTACTAGTCATTTCCAGTTTCCAGCAAGAGTCTGGACAGAGCGCAGGCTTGAGATGAGAGGCATGGATCCAGGAATTGATTCCGTATACATTTACTGATGTAGGTGTTATAAGTAGTACCTGGTATGTTCCTTTCCATCGGGGTTCCAGGAATGAAACCTGATGTCTTCTTATGTAGATGAAGTCTCTTACATTATATTGAAGTGGAGTCCCCTTGTCCCCAGTTTGGTAGGCCGTGGCCAGCTGTTTGAACAGATATCAATGAGTTCTTTCAAGAGCTTTAAGTCTGTCAAGCTAGGGGGTGTGGAAGGGATCCTTAGGTCTTAGAGTTGGGGTTAGGTCCCTTACTGGAGGAAGGGCACCATAGAGAATTTCACAGGTGGTGAGGTTACACAAAGAAACAGAGGGAGTATTTCTTGCATGAAACAGTGGATAAGGCAGGAGCATAGTCCAATCTTTTATGCAGGTCTCTAAGAGTAATTTCGTAAAGGTCTATTTAATGGTTCTATTTATTTTTTCTACCTGTCCTGAGTTCTGGGGTCTATAAGCATAATGTAACTACCAATTAATAACCAGGGTACTGGTTAACCTATTCTCAGAACATGAGACAAAAAAAGAATCCCACACCAACACCCACAAAGGCACCTGCTTCCCCCAAGTACATCTGTGACTATCTGGAGTATTCTCTGACTGGTGGGTCATACTATGTTCCCCAAAAATAGCCTGTCTTGTCTCAGATCTGGTCTTCGTGGCCAACTCTGCGAAGATTTCAGGAGCCAGCTTGAGCCACTACCTGCTTTCTCAGGAAAGGCCCCTCTTCAGAGCTCTTCTGGCATTTGGCCATCCCCACATCAGTAGGTACCATGAAAGACTGACTCTGTCCCTGGTAAATCCAAAGAAGTGAGCCCACTAGGAGTAGGACTGGGACTGGCAATGGGTGCCTGGCTTCCTGGATCCCAAGTTCAGAGAGTTCCAACACCAAGGAAATGACGTGAGGTCACTTCCTTCAGAAACTGAAAGAGGTCACTCCCTTGGCAACCACTTTGTCCTAACAGTTGCTTCCTATGGTCTCTTGAGATGGAGGATGCCCCTACTTCCTGTGACACTTTCACAAGTTAGAATGGTATATAAACCATAGGCACTCAGGAATAGCTCTCCACACAGGCCTGGTTTGATCCATCTTCTCTACATTAATAAGAGAGAGGCTGATTCAGATACACTCCTTTATCCTGACCAGGTTGTTTGCCATGGAAGATGACTTTTGCTCTCTCAAGTCCTTCATAGCTGCTTACATCTTCTCCAGGAATGATTTCTGCATGGACCTTTGAGTTTCTAAGCAGGTGGAAGATCCCCTACATTCCTGTATTGTAAGACCAACACTGTCCCCGCTCTTCTGTAAAGTTAGATTGAGGGAACAGTGTATGTTAGGTTTAATAACATGTTCAATTTGGGTTAGGAATCATTCTTCGGGATGAATAATAGTATTGGGAAACTCTCTCAGATCTGGTCTCCTTGGCCAACTCAGTGAAGTTTTCAGGAACCAGTGGTGAGACACTGCCTGCTTTCTCATGAACTGGCCCTCTTCAGAGCTCTCCTGGCATTTGGCCATCCTCACATCAGTAGGTACCAAGAAAGTCTGACTCTGTCCTTGGTAAATACAAACATGTGAGCCCACTGGGATTGGGACTGGGACTGACTCTGGGTGCCTGGCTTCTTGGATCCCCAGTTCAGAGAGTTCCATCACCAAAGAAGTGAGGTAGGTCACTTCATTCAGAAACTGAATGAGGTCACTGCCTTGGCAAACACTTTGTCCTAAAAGTTGTTTCCTAGGTTCCCATGAGATGGAGCCTGCCCCTACTTACTGTGACACTTCAAGCTAAGAATTGTATATCAAAAATCGGCACCCGGGAACAGCTCTCCACACATGCCTGATTTGGTCCAACTACTCTACATTAAGAAGAGAGAGGCTGATTCAGACACATCCCTTCATTTTGACCTGGTTGTTTTCCATGGAAAATGAATTTTTCTCTCTCAGGTCCTCCATAGCTGTCAACATCTTCTCCAGGGATCA
Organism: Callospermophilus lateralis; assembly: GCF_048772815.1. Lineage (NCBI taxonomy): Eukaryota > Metazoa > Chordata > Mammalia > Rodentia > Sciuridae > Callospermophilus > Callospermophilus lateralis. The sequence goes on from NW_027512556.1 coordinate 19,470, forward strand.
TTTCTGTAAGGACCTTTGAGGTTCTCAGCAGGTGGAAGATCCCCTACATTCCTGTATTGTAAGACAAACTGTGTCCTTACTCTTTTGTAAAGTTAGATTGATGGAAGAGTGTATGGTTAGGATTAATAACATATTCGATTTGAGTTAGGAATCATTCTGCAGGATGAATAATGGTATTGGGAATCTGCGATATTTACAAGAATAAATAGGTGAAATGTAAGTATGAAAACAGAAATCTAGGTAAGATTTGAAGCCCAGAAGGGAATTGGGCCTTTGATTGTGACACTTAGCTTTGAATTATGTTCTGCACAGATGTCTCAGATAAATCGATATAAAATGGCATAGGACCTTGTACCTTGGATGATTGAATGTCGAAGAGAATATCCAGTCAAAAGGGGACAGTAGGTGGATTAGGAAGATAGTAAGTAAGTTTAGAAAAAAGAATGAGTATAGGAATTGGACCAAAAGTTCTTTAGCAACAGGGTTTCAGTTAGTGAGTGAATGTCAATGTCAGCACATGTGAAGAATGAGTCACAATGATGAACTGGGGAAAATATGTAGGAAAGCAGATATCTATAGAGACATTATGAAATCAGACAAAGTATAAAGTGAGTGATAGTATTAGATATTTTCAACAGGGTTGAATATGAATATATAATCTTAGGAAGAAACAAATATGTAATCATTAATAGGATTGACATTTGAGAGCATTAGCCAAATTGGACATGGATTTTTTTAGTAATCCATGTTTACATTCCATTTAGTCTTTGGTACAATCATAAGTGTGAACTTTGCATTTTGTGTCCAGAATATTACTGTGATAAAATGTTTATGTACATCAGTTGACAGAGTATTTTTTTCCACCATTTCTGGGAGCAATATTTTGAAGACATATAAATTAATATTGGGGGTACAAAGAGGTGTACCCTGTGTCTATGTATGTAGAGATAATGCATGAAGAGACCATACTGTGAATAAATAATATAACTGATTACACTTTAAATAATCGATTGAATTTATATCTGAAAATATGCAGAAAATCTTATATTGATATACAATCATTAATTCCAACCAATTATACATATAATGGTAATATTACTTTAATGGTTTATCAAGACGGGTGTGTGAGATTTGCTTCAAAGCGATAATGGAAATTGAAAATAATGTGTTTGGAAAGAAGTCTCATGAAACGAGCAGTCAAGAAACATTAAGGAATACATGTGTTCTGAATCAGGAAGTGATTGAAAGTGAAACAAATGCCTATCAATTTGATAAATTGTGGATGAAATATTTATCCTATGATGTGCATTAACTGAAGAAATAGTAATGTACCAGAGTTGAATAAAAATGAACGTCAAAATACACTTCATGTCCCATAGGAATCTATACCCATTGATGTTAAACTGGGTGAGTTACTGTAGAAATATTAGGAGTTGTGTGCACCATTCACTGAAGTTTGTTTTCAGTACTAGGAAACAAATATGTATTTCAGGTGGATGAATATTTCTGATAATAATCTTGTGAAAAGTTGATCATAAATCCACATATATGAATATGAATGAATTTAGGGAGTGTATAATAAGACACATATATTTCATATTTTGAAAAATCTGGAGAGTATATATATATATATATATATATATATATATATATATATATATATAAACACACACACACACAGACATTAAAAAGTAGCAATATATATGGCAATCTAAATTAATCATGAAATATATATCATCCACAGATCCAAAAATATTAATTTTACTGAACATGGGTTTATGTATAATGTTGTTCAACTAGGAAGCTCACCCATAGGTTGAATTTTCAGTTCCAACAGCGTTTAGAATGAGTGATCTATTCTCACAAATTGTATCTGCCAATTCATCCACCTCACAAGAATGTACGTGTGGTACCAGGTAGGATTTGATATGTGCATATAAAAATACATGTGCTGAATAGGCTACAGAGAAAGGGAGACAGGAATTCAAATATTTGTTAACTTTCAAACACATGGAGAACTATTTAAATTGAAAATTTGCTAGATTTATAACTCCTACACTACATAATGCAAAAGGCAAGTCCAACTATGCACCATGCCTCCTCTGAACTGCTTGTATTTCTATTTTGTTGGGGTAATTTATCTCCATCATATTTGCATTAGTAGTCAGAGTCCAGTAGGGTAGGTTTTAGTGTCAGGGATTAAGTATTTCGAATGAAAAATTAGATAATGAATCCAATGTGTATGCAAAAAATCTTCCCATTCTCATCCAGAACAATGCCTTGACATTACATTCGCCCCAAGTAATACACAATTAGAGGAGAAGAGTTAGAAAATCTGTGAATACATATCTGGAATGGAAAATGCTCAGGAGTTCACAAGCTTGGATGTGGAAGGGGAGTTTCCAAAAGTAAGGGACAGGGTTGATAGACCCAACCTGATCATTTATTAAAATTGGGAGCCCACTTGCCAGAAAGCCATGAAAAGATAATTTTGGATTTATTATAAATTACTGCAAATTCTGAACCTGCTTGAATGTTTGCCCATGCCTTAAACTCACCCATGCCTGGCTCTCTGACCAGATTGCAGGCCTCTCTGAAACTTTAGTGACACCTCATAAATATTTTCTTTCCCTGGCCAGACAACGAGTCTCTGAGGCTCTAATGGTCCTCATAATTTCTGATGTTGGGGTGAGCTTAAAAAAAAAAATGTAAACTACCGTTAGTGTGATGCTTGTTAAAGTTCTGTTATCTGTAACCCCCTTTTTGTGCATCTTTCTGGGCTATATAGCTGGGCTATAGGAAAGGTGGGTTTGCTGTCTTGCTCCCGCCATTTTGGGAGGGAGAGGTAGCCTTTCCCTTTGAAATAATTAGCTTGCCTTAATTTGATTTTACTAGGAGTCAGTGGTCTTTACATGCGTTCCTGGTCTAATATTTTGGAGTTCCCCAGTGAGATGACCCTGCCGGACAAGATCACAAGACCAGACTGCTGTAAATTCTGAAGTTGGCCTTCCTTCCAGGGCTCCAAGCTTGAGAGCAACTCTAGGGTTTGTGCAACTTGAGATGGTCCAAGGCCTTGGAGTTAGCCTTCAGTTCAGGGAGCACTGCAGTGAACCACCGCATTAAAACTATTAGCAAGCACCTGGTGGAGGAGGCATCCATAGGTAATTGGTGCCTATATAACATCTGATATCCGGTTAAGGGAGATGTCTTCTGATGACAGAGAGGTGGACTGAGGAGGCTCACATATACTCCTGTCTGGGACAGTAACAAGAATCATTCTGTCATCTGTTCTGTTCTCTAGGGAATTCATCTGGAAGGGTAGAGAGGTGCCAACGGGCACGCATGCGCTCCTACGGGGAGCTTTAGGAAGACATTGCATTGCTCCTCTGTTTTCCTGTTTCGGCGCCGGATTTCTGTTTTGTTTTTTTTTTTTTGTTGTTGTTGTTGTTGTTTTGTTCTGTGTTCTATATGTTTTTTGTTTGTTTGTTTTTGTGCATTTTGTTGTGTGATTTCTGTGGTGAAAACTTAAGGATATCGGACATGAAAATAAAGCAAGTAAGCCTGACACCCTTTGGACTGAGTTTAAAGGAACTGCATTGAACTTTACACCCGTTTGTTAAGCAGTATGATAGAAGCCCCTAGCTGGCTGCCTGGAGCACACTCACTGCAGAGGGCAGTGCCTGCGGGGGACCTAAGAACTGAGTATCTCCCAGGTTAATAAGTGAAACTCCTTTAAAATCCCTTGTCCCTCCAGATAAAGAGAGTCACAACCTTTTGGCAGAGTCCCTGTGTTTATCTTTGTTAGCAAAGCAATAAACCTTCGTTTTTCTTTTTCTCAAAACCCTGTCCTCATTTTTAAATTGGCATTAATTGGCTTCAAGTTCAGGAACCCAACTTTAAGTTACAAATTTTGATAACCCACCCGCACCCTGGAACTTTTTGAGAGCTGACTACAGAAATGTTAGGAGATGGAGCATGCTTGTGGTGGAACTGAAACAGAGGAGCAAATCCTGTAAGTAAAAGGAGGGACTGAGGGACTCCCAGCAGCTGCTGAAGCCTTATTTTTTCAGAGAATTCCCTAGGTCTTTCCCTGCAATTTAACGATAATGCCACCTCTGTCATCTTAAAAAAAGAGGGAAAAAAAGGGGACACTAAATGCAGGAAAGTCACTATGGAGACCCTTGATTTTACATTTCAGGATGCTCCTCTGTGAAAACATCTGGACCCCTTGTGGGGACATCTGTGGTGCAACTGGTGTAGGAGATTTTTCTCTTATCTGCTCTGTTTTAAAGGCTTCTGTCTGTCAGTCATAGTCTGGTGCTCCTTTCTGTCTGTCGTGTGTCTTTGTTTCTGGCACTTTAAGACATGTGCAATAATGTGTTGATATTATATATTGTTTCTTGGGAATGATTTTACCTGAATGTGTGTCTAAATGATGATGTTTTATTGTAACAATCTGGTAGCTTATTGGGTTTTTGAAGCATTGCAGAATCTTGCCGTTAAAAGTCAGATTGAGATAATTGTTTAGTTTATGATTTCAGATAATTCATGCCAGAGAACTTAAATACTTAGGATGGAAAACTAAAGAACTCTACTTCCAAGTTGGCAAGAAATTTTCCAATCATTCAGTCTTTTTTTTTTCACCAATTTTTAATTGGGTAGCCTGGGAAAATGTCACTGTGTGTACCAGTGCATTAATTTGGACAAGGATAGTAAATCATAGTATGGTATCTGTTGACAACACAAGATGTAAAGATATAAAATTTTGTAAATTTTGTCTTAAGCTTGTATCAAAATTTTCAACATCCTATCTGGAAAATTATGGTTAAAATGCGTTAGACCTGAGGTGTCTGCTCAGAATAGCAGTTTTTTCCTGCTCCTTCCAGACCTCAGCCAGGACTTAGATTGAAATGCAAATGAAAGAAGCCTGCAAGATCAGTAGGAGACTGATATGAGGCTTAAGGAAAAAAAAAAGTAAATAGTATGGTATTTACTAATTACTGGTCAGTTATTTTTTCTAGGACTCTTATTTTTTTCCTTAGATCCTTTAATTTTTCTAACTCATAATTTTGATCCTACAGACCTAGGTTAATGTTTTTCTGATCAGTTCTATCTTTGACCAACTGTGGAGTTTTTAAAACATGGCAATGGAGATTTCACCTGCTAAAAGCTACAAGGCCTTTACTATTATTATGTGTGCACACTTTTGTTATTTGTTGTATGTCTATATATATATATATATTCTTAATCATATATATGATACAGAAATTAACATATATAAGGAGCGCTCATAATAAAAAAGCACTCATAAAAACAAATTTTAAGGGATGCCCTCTCTCACCACTTCGGTTCAACATAGTTCTCGAATCACTGGCCAGAGCAATTAGACAGACGAAAAAAATTAAAGGCATAAAAATAGGAAAAGAACTCAAATTATCACTATTTGCAGATGACATGATTCTATACCTAGCAGACCCAAAAGGGTCTACAAAGAAACTACTAGAGCTAATAAATGAATTCAGCAAAGTGGCAGGATATAATATCAACACACATAAATCAAAGACATTCCTGTATATGAGCCACAAATCCTCTGAAATGGAAATGAGGACAACCACCCCATTCACAATATCCTCAAATAAAATAAAATACTTGGGAATCAACCTAACAAAAGAGGTGAAAGACTTATACAATGAAAACTACAGAAACCTAAAGAGAGAAATATAAGAAGATCTTAGAAGATGGAAAAATATACCCTGTTCATGGATAGGTAGAACTAACATCATCAAAATGGCGATATTACCAAAAGTTCTCTATAGGTTTAATGCAATGCCAATCAAAATCCCAACGGCATTTCTTGTAGAAATAGAGAAAGCAATCATGAAATTCATATGGAAAAATAAAAGACCCAGAATAACAAAAACAATGCTAAGCAGGAAGTGTGAATCAGGCGGGATAGCTATACCAGACTTCAAACTATACTATAGAGCAATAGTAACAAAAACAGCAGGGTACTGGTACCAAAACAGGTGGGTGGACCAATGGTACAGAATAGAGGACACAGAAACCAATCCACAAAACTACAACTATCTTATATTCGATAAAGGGGCTAAAAGCATGCAATTGAAGAAGGATAGCATCTTCAACAAATGGTGTTGGGAAAACTGGAAATCCATATGCAACAAAATGAAACTGAATCCCTTTCTCTTGCCATGCACAAAAGTTAACTCAAAGTGGATCAAGGAACTTGATATCAAATCAGAGACATGGCGTCTGATAGAAGAAAAAGTTGGCTATGATCTACATACTGTGGGGTTGGGCTCCAAATTCCTCAATAGGACACCCATAGCACAAGTGTTAATAACTAGAATCAACAAATGGGACTTACTCAAACTAAAAAGTTTTTTCTCAGCAAAAGAAAGAATAAGAGAGGTAAATAGGGATCCTACGTCCTGGGAACAAATCTTTACTCCTCACACTTCACACAGAGCCCTAATATCGAGAATATACAAAGAACTCAAAAAATTAGACAATAAGATAACAAATAACCCAATCAACAAATGGGCCAAGGGCCTGAATAGAAATTTCTCAGAGGAGGACATACAATCAATCAACAAGTATATGAAAAAATGCTCACCATCTCTAGCAGTCAGAGAAATGCAAATCAAAACCACCCTAAGATACCATCTCACTCCAGTAAGATTAGCAGCCATTAGGAAGTCAAACAACAACAAGTGCTGGCGAGGATGTTGGGAAAAGGGTACTCTTGTACATTGCTGGTGGGACTGCAAATTGGTGCGGCCAATTTGGAAAGCAGTATGGAGATTTCTTGGAAACCTGGGAATAAAACCACCATTTGATCCAGCTATTCCCCTACTCGGTCTATTCCCTAAAGACCTAAAAAGAGCACACTATAGGGACACTGCTACATCCATGTTCATAGCAGCACAATTCACAATAGCAAGACTGTGGAAGCAAAACCTAGATGCCATTCAATAGACGAATGGATAAAAAATATGTGGCATTTTTACACAATGGAGTATTACTCTGCATTAAGAAATGACAAAATCATAGAATTTGGAGAGAAATGGATGGCATTAGAGCAGATTATGCTAAGTGAAGCTAGCCAATCCCTCAAAAACAAATGGCAAATGTCTTCTTTGATATAAGGAGAGTAACTAAGAACAGAGTAGGGACGAAGAGCATGAGAAGAAGATTAACATTAAACAGGGATGAGAGGTGGGTGGGAAAGGGAGAGAGAAGGGAAATTTCCTGTAAATGGAAGGAGACCCTCAGGGGTATACAAAATTACATACAAGAGGAAGTGAGGGGAAAGGAGGAAAAATATGAGGGGGGAGAAATGAATTACAGTAGAGGGGGTAGAGAGAGAAGAGGGGAGGGGATGGGGGAGTGGGGATAGTAGAGGATAGGAAAGGCAGCAGAATACAACAGACACCAGAATGGCAATATGTAAATCAATGGTTGTGCAACTGATGTGATTCTGCAATCTGTATATGGGGTAAAAACGGGAGTTCATATCCCACTTGAATCAAGTGTGAAATATAATATATCAAGAACTATGTAATGTTTTGAACAACCTACAATAAAAATTAATTTAAAAAAAGTGGATCCAAAGATCTTTAATTCACGTGATTAAAATTGTTCAATTTAAATTGGATAAACAGATAAAAATAAATGTTTTTAAATTTAAGCTTACAAGTTTTTATAGGTGTTCAAAAATCTAATAAAATATTAATATCTACAAAATGTCTAAAATGCCTTGATTCTAGGACTTATCCTTCAACAAAAAAATGGTTTACACTCTTCAATACATTTGTCTAATATTTTAATAAATAAGTAAAGTAAATTTGATGTGGAATTTCTCATTCTTGAGTACATTTGTTAGATACCCGATTGATTTACTAAGGTCTGTATCAGATTGTAAAAATCAGTCATGTGTTAAAGAGACAAAAATTTCTGAAAACATAAGTTTACCCATAACATTGTGTTTATTAAGTTTTATTTTTTCTAGAGCAAGCAACCATAAAAATTAAACAACTGATTAAATAAGAACTGTTATTTTAGAGCACTCTACTGCCATTTCTTTAAAAGCTAAACTTGGTTAATCTAGAAATATCAATGTAATTTTGATGCTATTAATGTGCTCATATCTTCCAGGTATACAAGTCTGTAAGTTAGAAACATTTAAAGAGCATTATATCAAGCTGGTATTCTGAAGTTGTATGGTAAAAAAAAATGTACTGGGGATTTATTTACCTGTTATCAATAAGATATGTAAAGTTTTATGTTACTTTTTTTATTGGGGAACAATTTAAATGTATTTTTAAGTTAATCAGAGCCTAATATATGTAAAGGTTAAAATCTTTCAGCCTTTCTTTAATCCATGTTTTAAATGTGATGTCATATGATGTTAGATAATGTTCATGTGACCTCAAACAATTTATGTAAACTTTGTAAAATGATATTTAAAAAACAATGATCAGTTTTAGAACTAAAACACTTAATATTTATAAAGAGGCCTGCCTTACCTGAGATAAGGCTCTGTGCCCCATCTTACTACATGTGAGAATGACTACAAAAGGAGTAGGTCAGATTTTATTTCATTTAAAGTTATGTTCAAAAGTTCTTTTGTTTTTCTGTGAAGATTACTAGGATCTCAAACAGGGCATATAATGTATAACTCAGCCAAAAAATTCAGGGTAGCTATTACAGAAACTAAGTATTTTTACTCTTGTTAAAAAATTTTATTTTTAATTTGCTTATAAGTGATCTAAAGATTCCCTGTTAGTCTTTTACCGAAGTGTTGCTTTAATAACACAACATGGGTTAATTTAAGATAATAAGTCATCACCTACAAGACAGACAGAATAATACATATCCCAATTAATGAAAAGATAAATAATAATTAAGTTATAGATATTAAAGCCCAGTACTCTCAATATAAGGCTGTTAAAATTTATTTGCTGGATGTTTAAGATTAGGATTTAAAATTAAAGTTAAATGAATCGGCCAAGAAAACAAATATTAATATTTTAAGGTATACACTTTATGTTAGCCTCCCAAAATAAGTAAGACTGGAGGTTACAAAGAAGGATTCTCAGACAGGAATGCCTGATAACTATAAAAAGAGACTATTAAGCGGAGCTGCCAGAGGCAGAAAATTTAGTTTAGGGCCTACAGATATTCCTAACCTACAGAGGTAGGCTTGGTGTTTGCTAGTACGATTATCCAGCCCTGAGTAACAGAATTAAAGGTTTCTCTATTAGACACAGAGGTCATACTAGAAAAAGGATTTTGCAAGATCAGATGACATTAAATTAATAAACTGTATCTTATGGGGAGGGACAACTGTAAAACAAAAAATTAAATATTAAGTTGACAGTCCTGATAACTGAGGATATTAAAGAATGGTGAGGGAACTTCTATAAGGTGACATGTTCCAGCTGCTGCAACATTTATTCATTACTCATGGTTTTTGTTACTCTCATAGAAGAACCCATTCCCAGATGACTTTACAACCTGTTCTTCCCCAACCAGACTTCAAACCAAGCTGAAATCTAAAAGGCAACTCATGTCCCTCAACTAAATTCTGAAAGGCAACTCATGTCCCTCATGCCATGACCCTTACGTCACCCTCTCTCAGCGCAGAAGAATCCAAAATGCGTGAGGCCTCCCTTCTTACAACAATGGAGCCAAAAATAAATAGACTATCAATATACGTAATTAATTAAGTCAGGTAAAATCAGGGAGACCCGTTTTGGGTGAGTTCTAGAAATTTGGAGACTGTTACCTGAGGGATTTAAATTTCCTCAGTGCACTTCCCTTAATCTATCAAAGATTTGAAAGGAACACATAAGAAAAGGGGGGAATGATAGGCCCAACCTGATCTTTTATTAAAATTGGGAGCCATCTTGCCACAAAGCCATGATAAGATAATTTTGGCTTTACTATAAATTACTGCAAATTCTGAACCTGCTTGGAATGCCTGCCCATGCCTTGAACTCACCCATGTCTGGCTCTCTGACCAGATAGCAGCACTCTGTGAAACATTAGCGACACATCATAAATATTGGCCTTCCCTGGACAGACAATGACCATCTCTGAGGGTCTAATGGTCCTCACAAATTCTGATGTTGGGGCCAGCAAAAAAAAAAAAAAAAAAAAAAAAATATATATATATATATATATATATATAAACTACCATTAGTGTGATGCTTGTCCGAGTTCTGTTATCTCTAACCCCCCTTTTGTGTAACTTTCTGGGCTTTAAAGCTGGGCTGTAGGTAAGTTGGGGTTGCTGTCTTGTTCCGGCCGTTTTGGGAGGGAGAGTTAGCCTGGCTGGTGAAAATAATAAGCTTAGTTTAATTTGATTTTAATTGGAGTCAGTGGTCTTTTCTTGCATCCTTGTCTAACAGGTAAACACTCCACAAACATGGAGCTCTGCTGGCCTAACGACTTTTTGAGAAACTGCCTCTGAGGTTGGGCACTTGAAATATATGTTGTTTTCAGGAGCTTTAGCTTCCTTTGTTGTGAGACCATCAAAGCTGGCTCTGCATCTATGTGACCTAAAGAAATTGGTTTCTTATTTTCCAATGAAAATGAGGCAAAGTGCTGAATTCTCTCTTTGTAGGTAAACTGTGGCCACTGAAGGCTAAGTGTCTCCCTGTGTGGACTGTGTACCCATTTAGTCATCCTCCACTATTCATGGTGTTTCTTGCTGCTGCACTGGGAGTTTGGTATTTGCTCTACGAAATACAAGAAGTTCAACTGGGACACAGTGCTGAAGGTAGTTCTGTCACGTGTGGTCGGTCAGAGTCTGCAAGAGAATGCACCAACCAGGATTCTATCCCACATAGCTTGCCCACTTGAAGATAGCAACCTGATTCGTAACATTGCCCTGAAACCTCTCCATATAACAAGATGCCTTTACATATAAGGGTCTGCTGGCTGCACCATGTCAGTCACAAGCCATTTGGAAGTCAATGGTAGATCCAAATGGCCCCAACACAAATGTTTTATCCCACACCTGCACACCACAGTTCTGGGCCCAATACTCAGCAGGCTCCAACATACTGGCATTTCAGTTCTACACCATTTTCATGAAACCCAGTCAATCAAACCACTGTCTGGAACACTCCTGATCAGCAACAGGACATCCAAATGTTCTCCTCTGACACCTGGTTATGGGAATTTCAAAAATTTCTTGGTATTTATCTAGCATTTTTCACGGATGAAGTTGGAGGCACTGTAGGTTTCAATTCTTTCAAGAACCATTAAATGGTATGGAAGCTCATTTCAATGAAAGCTCTGGAGAATTCTCACAGTCAAGGCTTCCCAAAGAGTGGCCAAAAGATCACATGAACCCAGGCCCATTGAGGTCTAGAGTGTGAGGTCCATGTTTGTTTTGAATCTCATCTATGGCTGCCAAGTCTTTCATAATAAAATCATGTGATATCCTGGCTGAGATTCCTGATGCTCTGTGGAAAGCCACCCTGGGACTTGATCTCAGTTTCCAAGGGCGACTCTAATGCGTGGCCTCCTAAAATCCCAAGAGAACTCATGGCAATATTTCTCTGAGGTCAGTTTCAGAACTCAGTCTGTAAGGGGAAACACACCAGACTTCAAGCCCAGGTGGACCCAGTCATCTATTTCAACCACCACACAAATGACCACAATTAAAACCAAAACAGTCCCACATGGCCCTCATCTTCTTCCATATAGACACTCATCATAACCTCTGGCTGGGGTTTTCCATGAGGGGCAAAGCTCACGACAGTGTCCAAAATAAGCTCCCTTACCCCTCATTTGCCTAAAATCAGGGTGGCCTGGACACCCTTCCTGTGAACCAGTAGTGATCAAATATGCCTGCCATTTGTACTGCCCAGCTTCTCCAATATGAGGCCTACTGACTGTTTGGTATAGATTTTTTATGTGAATTGGAGTCATGAGAAAACCCAAGCAATTACGGGCTAGCCTCTGCAGGGTTTTGAAGAACTCATTTGACCCAATGGATCCCTCTTCTCACTTGATGTAGGTCAGAAACCTTACAGAGGAAGGCGAGGGCCTTCAACCACAATGACTGCCCTTTTGGCCATTTTGGTTTTGAAGCACAAAAGGAATGTTTCTTTAGATCCATCAGGTGCTGAGAATCTAAGCCACAGCCTCACACAGGGCCAAGAGGCTGATTCAGACACATCCCTTTTGGAAGAAATTAAGCAAAGAGCCACAGGTGATGCCCATTCATTTCCATTTGAAAACTGTTTTCTTCAGGCTTCACAAAGGGTTGGCCTGAGGCAAAGACCTTCCTGACATTCAGGGCAACAGAACATTATGTAAGAAAAGGCCCAAAGCAGGGTTTCTCCACTGAGATTTTACTGGTCACACTGTTATCTGAGTTTTCTGAGATGCTCGCCATTCCCTTCAGCTATCCAGTACATGGCCATGTCACAGAGCTTGGAGGTGGTACATATCTTGGACTCAAAACCATGAGCCTGTTGTGGAGAGTGGCCAGAATTCAGGAAGAGTACAGGAACTTAGGAATATTGTAGGTGTTGCCCATCCATAAGGCAAGCCACAGTCCTTTCATAAATTGGGCAGGATGAATGCTGTTAAACTTTCTCCTGGAGAGGACAAATCCATTGATGCATTATCTTTTCTAATGTCTACAACCAGAGATACAGTGGGATACACAGATATAGAAACACTTGCCTTGTCAAACAACTTACTAGAAACAGTCCACTCAATACCAAACAAATAGCCTTTCCTACCTATCACGCCTTTCCTACTGTATCAACATACACTAGTTATTCATCACCCCCTGCCCCGGTTATTTTGCTGCAGTGGGACTGCTGCAGATGGTGGCCCATACAGGGAGCCCTGGGACACTTGGGGGTAAGTGACGAATAAAAGCTGCCCATCCATAGATAGGATGGGAGCAAATCTGCTCATCCCTAGGCAGATAGGGGGAGAGGAAAAACGGTCATTTCAAAAAATGGAGAAGATTGATACAGTATGATTGTGTCTTGTTTTATCTCAGTGTATTGTATTGTCTTTGTGATGAAAATAAGGAAGGGGTGAGAAGTAAATTGATAATGGAAAGAGGCACCCCAGTGGAAACAAGTGCAATTAGGGCATGTGTTGATGGAAGCCCAGGAAGTCTAATCAGAAAGAAAAAGAAAGTTAAGAAGAAGAAGGATTATCAGGAAAAAAGTTTCAGCAAAAGGCTGTTACTGAATACTTTTCGTTTCCGGAGTGTGTGTGAATAGGCGCCTCTGCTGCCACATGCTCAAGCCAGTCACTGTGCAGCAAGGGCTTTTCAAGCAGTGGCAGCCGGCAATTCCCCGCCCCCAGCCTGGGGAGCGGGGCCCCGTGGCAGTTTGAGTCCTGGACACTCCCCAGGGCCATCTGTGGCTGCCCAGGATGCTACAGCCAGCCATAGATGCTACTGGCTCCCTGATGTTTGGTCATTTTCAATGCCAATAACTAAGCTACAATGGTTCTCCCACACCCGGAAAATAATAAATAATAAGCACTATTAAGGCTTTTTTCAAATGTAAAAAACCTTGAGATAATGTACTAAATTTTTCAGAAGGTTGTTTTCTTAGCACCTGGTGGAATACTATAGGATTTTCTTTAGCCAGTGGTAGGAGTTCCTGCCTTCATCCCAGTGCCGGTGAGGACAAGGGTGGAAGAATTTCCAGTGTTGCTGAAAACCGGAGGAGACTTCGGCTGAGAAACGGAGGAGACTTTGGATCAAGCTAGCTGCCTTCAGAACTTTCCTGGGCTGTGATTTAAGCTAGCTGCCTGCAGAATTTACATGGACTATGATTTAAGCTAGCTGCCTGCAGAACTTACCAGGACTGTGATTTAAGCTAGCTGCCTGCAGAACATACCTGGACTGTGGTTTACCTGAACTGTGAGTTAATCTATTGAGACACTGCTTTACCTGGACTGAGACAACAAACTGTAATCTATAACAAATTTTAACTCGGTGTCTTTGCTAACAGTGTCATTGCTGGTATTATTTCTCCAAGTGCTTCATCAATTGGCTTGTATTGTGACATTTTGTATCCTCCCTTTCTGTTTGTAGCAGGTTATTTATGGTGTTTCTGTAAAAACCACTGTGGTCTTTATTTAAATTAAATAAAAGGGGGAAATGTTAGAGTCTGTAAACATGTCAAAATAACACCTGGCATTTTGCCAGGGGAATGTTAGAGTGTGTAAACAAGTCTGGATGATGCCTAGCAAAATGCCAGAGGGAGTGGTTTGAGATGTAACAAAAGCGAGCCATTAAGTGTGGAGATTCCTGATTGGTTGACTGCAGTATCTAGTTTATGTTAATTAGATAACCTGGGTGGAATGTATAAATACCTCTATTGTCCTACAATAAATGGCTTCCACTCCTGCTATATCAACATACACATGTTATTCATAACCCCCACCCCCCGGTTATTTTGCTCCAACCGGACCGCGGCAGTATCTGCCAAGTCAGAAACCTCTCAAGTATGAACATGTGATACCAGGTAGGATTCTATATGTGCATATAAAAATACATGTGCTGAATAGGCTACACAAAAAGGGAGAGAGGAATTCACATATTTGTTAACTTTAAAAACACATGGAGAACTATTTTAATTAAAAATTGACTAGATTTATAACTCCTACCCTATATAATGCAAAAGGCAAGTCCAACTATACAACATGACTCCTCTGAACTGCTTGTATTTCTATTTTGTTTGGGTTATTAATCTCCATCATATTAGGATTAGTAGTCAGAGTCTAGTAGGGTATGGGTTAGTGTCCAAAATAAGCTCCCTTGCCCCTCATTTGCCTAAAGTCATGGTGGCCTGGACACCCTGCATGTGAACCAGGAGTGATAAAATAGGACTGCAGTTAATACAGCTCTGCTTCTCCAATTTGAGGCCTACTGAGTGTCAGGTAACAATTCTTTATGTGATTTGGAGTCATGAGAAAACACAACCACTTCTTCAGGGCATTGAAGAATTCATTTGAACCAAAGGATTCCTATTCTCACTTGATGTAGGTCAGAAACCTAACAAAGGAACGCAAGAGACTTCATTCACCATAACAGATGTTTTTGCCATTTTGGTTATGGATGCACACATGGGATCTTTCTTTAGATCCATGAGGTGCTGAGAATCTAAGCCACAACCGCACACAGGGCCAAGAGGCTGATTCAGACACATCCCTTTACAAAGAAATTAAGCAAAGAGCCACAGGTGATGCCCTTTCATTTCCATTTGAAAACTGTTTTCTTCAGGCTTAACAAAGGGGTGGGCTGAGGGAAAGAACTTCCTGACATTCAGGGCAACAGAAATATAGGTAAGAGAATGGCCAAAGCAGGATTTCTCCACTGAGGCTTTCCTGGTCACACTGATATCTGAGTTTTCTGTGATTCTCCCATTCCATTCAGCTGTCCAGTACATGGCCATGGCACAGAGCTTGGAGGTGGTATATATCTTGGACACAAAACCATGAGCCTATTCTGGAGAGTGGCCAGAATTCAGGAAGAAAACAGGAACTTAGGAAGATAGTAGGTGTTCCCCATCCATAAGACACACCGCAGTCCATCCATCAGTTGAGCAGGATGAATGCTGGGAAGCTTTCTACTAGACAGGATGCATCCATTGGTGCATTCTGTTTTTTAATGTCCAAAACCACGTACACAGTGGGATACACCGAACTAGAATCACTCACCTTGTCAAACGATTTACTAGAAACAGTCCATTCCAAACCAAACAAACCACCTTTCCTACCTATTTTCAGAACATGAGACAAAACCACAAACTCACACCCACACCCACAAAGGCATCTCCTTCCCACAAGTAAGTCTCTGACTCTCCAGTGTGTCCTCTGTCTGTTGAGCCAAACTATGTTCCCCGAAATGGCCAGTCCTGTCTCAGTTCTGGTTGCCTTGGCCAACTCTGTGAAGTTGTCAGGATCCAGTGGTGAGCCACTACCTGCTTTCTCAGGAAAGACCCTCTTCATATCTGTCCTGGCATTTGGCCATTCTCTCAGCAGTAGGTACCAAGAAAGACTGACTCTGTCCTTGGTAAATCCAAACAACTGAGCCCAGTGGGAGTGGGACTGGGACTGGCTCTGGGTGTCTGGCATCTTGGATCCCAATTTCAGAGAGTTCCAATACCAAGGAAGTGAGGTAGGACACTTCCTTCAAGAACTGAATGAGTTCACTCCCTTGGCAACCACTTTGTCCTAACAGTTGGTTCCAAGGGTCCCATGAGATAGAGGCTGCCCCTACTTCCTGTGACACTTTCGCAAGTTAGAATGGTATATCAACCATAGGCACCCGGGAACATCTCTCAACAAAGGCCTGGTTTGGTCCACCTTCTCTACATTTAGAATAGAGAGACTGATTCAGACACGACCCTTCATCCTGACCAGGTGGTTTGCCATGCAAGGTGACTTTTGCTCTCTCAACTCCTTCATAGCTGCCTACATCTTCTCCAGGTATCATTTCTGCATGGACCTTTGAGGTTCTCAGCAGGTTTAAGATGACCTACATTCCTGTATTGTAAAAACAACTCTGTCCCTGCTCTTCTGTAAACTTAGATTGAGGGAAGAGTGTATGGTTAGGGTTAATAAAAGGTTCGATTTGGGTTAAGAATCATTCTGCAGGATGAATAATTGTATTGGGAACCTGTAATATTTACAAGAATGTAAAAGTGAAATATTAGAATGAAAACAGAAATCTAGGTAAGATTTGAAGCCCAGAAGGGTATTGGGCCCTTGATTGGGATACTTAGCTTTGAATTATGTTCTGCAGAGATGTCTCAGATAAATCGATGTACAATGGCATAGGACCTTGTACCTTGGATGATGGAATGTCGAAGAGAACTTCTAGTCAAAAAGGGATACTCGGTATTATTTGAAAGATAGTCAGTAGGTTTAGAAAGCAGAGAGAGTGTAGGATTTAAACCAAAAGTTCTTTAGCAATAGGGTTTCGGGTAGAGAGTGAATGAAAATGTGAGCACATGTGAAGAGTCAGTCACAATGATAAACTGTGGAAAATATGTAGGAAAGCAGATATTAATAGAGACATTAGTAAATCAGGCAAATGATAAAGTGATTGATAGGATTAGACATTTTCAACAGGCTTGAGGTAAAATATATAATCTTAGGAAGAAACAAATATGTAGTGACCAATAGGATTCACATTTGAGAGCGTTAGGCAACCTGGACATGGATGTTTTTAGTAATGCATACTCACTTTCCATTAAGGCTTTGGTAAAATCATAAGTGTGAACTTTGCTTTTTGTGTCCAGAAAATTACTGTGATAAAATGTATATGTAGATCAGATGACATAAGTATTTATTCCACCGTTTCTGGGAGCAATATTTTGAAGATATATAAATTAGTACTGGCGTTACAAATGGGTGTACCCTGTGTCTAGGAATATAGAGATAATGCATGAATAGACAAAACTTTGATTAAACAATGTAACAAGTTCTAAATTTAAATAATGGATTGAATTGATATCTGAAAATATACAGGAAATCTTATATTGATATGCAATCATTCAATCCAACCAGGTATCCATCTTATTTTAATATTAGGCTTATGGATTATCATAAAGAGTGTGTGAATTTTGTTTCAAAGGTGATTATGGATTTCAGAAATAATGAGTTTGGAAAGAAGTCTCATGAAGAGACCAGACAAGAAACCTGGAGGAATACAAGAGTTTTGAATAAGGAAGTTATTGAAAGCGAAACAAATGCCTATAAATTTGTGAATTTGTTAATGAAATATATATCCTATGATGTGCATAAACTGAAGAAATAATAATGTACCAGTTTTGTTAAAAAATGAACGTCAAAATACACATCATGTCCCATAGGAATCTACAAGCATTGATGTTAAACTGGGACAGTTACTGTAGAAATATTTGGATTTGTATGCACCATTCACTGAAGTTTGTTTTTAGTACTAGGAAACAAATATGTATTTCAGGTGGATGAATATTTTTGAAAATAATCTTGTGAAAAGTTGATTATAAATCCACATACATGTACATGAATGAATTTAGGGAGTATATAATAAGACACATATGTTTCATATTTTCAAAAATCTGGAGAGTGTATATCTATCTATCTATCTATCTATCTATACACACACACACACACACACTCAAACAGACATTAAAATGTAGCAATATATATATATATATATATATATATATATATATATATATATATATATATATATATATCATGAAATATATATAATCCACAGAGCCAAAAATATTAATTTTACTAAACGTGGATTTATGTATAATGTTGTTCAACTAGGAAGTCACCCATAGTTTGAATTTTCACTTCCAACAGCATTCAGAGGAGTGATCTCTTCTGACAATTTGTATCTGCTAAGTCAGCAACCTCTCAAGAATGTACATGTGATACCAGGTAGGATTCTAAATGTGCATATAAAAATACATGTTCTGAATAGGCTACAGAGAAAGGGAGAGAGGAATTCACATGGTTGTGAACTTTAAAAACACATGGAGAACTGTTTCAATTAAAAATTGACTAAATTTATAACTCCTACCCTATATAATGCAAAAGGCAAGTACAACTATACAACATGAATCCTCAAAACTTCTTGTATTTCTATTCTGTTGGGGTTATTATTCTCCATCATGTTAGGATTACTAGTCAGAGTCTAGTAGGGTATGGGTTAGTGTCCAAAATAAGCTCCCTTGCCGCTTATTTGCCTAAAGTCATGGTGGCCTGGACACCCTGCATGTGAACCAGGAGTGATAAAATAAGACCGCAGTTAATACTGATCTGCTTCTCCAATTTGAGGCCTACTGACTGTCAGGTATAGATTCTTTATGTGAATTGGAGTCATAAGAAAACCCAAGCACTTCTTCAGGGCTTTCAAAAATTTATTTGAACCAAAGGATCCCTATTCTCACTTGATGTAGTTCAGGAACCTAACAAAGAAAGGCAAGAGACTTCATCCATCATAACTGATCTTTTTGAAATTTTGGTTTTGGATGCACACATCGGATCTTTCTTTAGATCCATCAGGGGCTGAGAATCTAAGCCACAACCGCACACAGGGCCAAAGGGTGATTCAGACACATCCCTTTGCAAAGAAATTAAGCAAAGAGCCACAGGTGATGCCCATTCATTTTCATTTGAAAACTCTTTTTTTCAGGCTTCACATGAGGGTGGCCTGAGGCAAAGAACTTCCTGACATTCAGGGAAACAGATACATAGTAAGAGAATGGCCCATAGCAGGGTTTCTCCACTGAGACTTTCCTGGTCACACTGATATCTGAGTTTTCTGATATTCTCCCATTCCCTTCAGCTGTCCAGTACATGGCCATTTAACAGAGCTTGAGGTGGTACATATCTTAAACACAAAACTATGTGCCTATTCGGGAGAGTGGCCAGAATTCAGGAAGAAAACAGGAACTTAGGCAGATAGTAGGTGTTGCCCATCCATGAGGCAAGCCGCAGTCCATTCATCAATTGGGCAGGATGAATGCTGCGAAGCTTTCTACTAGACAGAACACATCAACTGATGCATTCTCTTTTCTAATGTCGACAACCACGGACACAGTGGGATACACAGACATAAAAAGACTCGCCTTGTCAAACGACTTACTAGAAACAGTTCACTACAATCCAATCAAACCGCCTTTCTTTCGTATTCTCAGAACATGAGACAAAACCACAAACCCACACCCACACCCGCAAAGGCACCTCCTTCCCCCAAGTAGGTCTGTCATATCCGGAGTGTCCTCTGACTGGTGGGCCATACTATGTTCTCCCAAAATGGCCTGTCCTGTCTCAGATCTGCTCTACTTTGCCAACTCTGTGAAGTAGTCAGGAGCCAGCGGTGATCCACTACCTGCTTTATCAGGATAGGACCCTCTTCAGAGGTTTCCTGGCATTTGGCCATCCTCAAATCAGTAGGTACCAAGAAATATTGACTCTGTCCTTCGTAAATCCAAACAAGTTAGACCACTGGGACTTGGACGGGTTATGGCTCTGGGTGCCTGGCTTCCTGGATCCCAAGTTCAGAGACTTCCATCACCAAGGAAGTGAGGTGAAGTCACTTCCTTGAGGAACTGAATGAGGTCACTGCCTTGGAAACCACGTTGTCCTAACATTTGCCTCCAAGGTTCCCATGAGATGGAGGATGCCCCTACATCCTTTGACACTTTCACAAGTTCGAATCGTATATCAAACATAGGGACCAGGGAACAGCTCTCCACACAGGCATGGTTTGGTCTATCTTCTCTGTATTAAGAAGAATGAGGCTGATTCAGACACATTCCTTAATTCTACCAGGTTGTTTGCCATTGAGATGACTTTTGCTCTCTCAGGTCCTTCATCGCTGCCTACATCTTCTCCAGGGATCATTTCTGCATGTACCTTTGAGGTTCTCAGCAGGTGGAAGATCCCATGCATTCCTGTATTGTAAGACCAACACTGTCACTGCTCTTCTGTAAAGTTAGATTGAGGGAACAGTGTATGGTTACGGTTAATAACATTTTCATTTTCGGTTAGGAACCATTCTGCTGGATGAATAATGTTATTGGAACCTGTGATATTTATTAGAATACAGACGTGAAATATATGTACATAAACAGAAATCTAAGTAAGATTTGAAGCCCAGAAATCATTGGGCCCTTGATTGGGATACCTATCTTTGAATTACATTCTGCAAAAATGTCTCAGAGAAATCGATATACAATGGCATAAGACCTTGTAACTGGATTATTGAATGTAGAAGAGAACCTCCAGTCAAAAAGTGATAGTCGGTAGGATTAGGAAGATAGTAGGTAGGTTTTAAGAAGAAGAGTGAATATAGGATTTGGACCAAAAGTTCTTTAGCAATAGGATTTCGATTAGAGTGTGAATGTAAGTTTCAGAACATGTGAAGATTTAGTCACAATGATGAACTGTGGAAAAGCAGATACCAATAGAGACATTACAAAAACAGGCAAAGTATAAAGTGAGTGAGAGGATTAGACATTTTCAACAGGGTTGAGTTTGAATATATAATCTTTGGAAGAAACTAATTTGTAGTTACCAATAGGATTTTCATTTGAGAGCATTAGGCAACCTGGACATGGATGTTTTTAGTAATCCATGTTCACTTTTCATTTAGCTTTGATACAATCATAAGTGTGACCTTTGCTTTTTGTGTCCAGAATATTTCAGTGATAAAATGCATATGTAGATCAGGTGACATGGGTATTTCTTCCAACATTTCTGGGAGCAATATTTTGAAGACGTATAAATTAGTGTTGGGGGTACAAAGAGGTGTACCCTGTGTCTATGAATATAGAAATAATGCATGAAAATACCACATTGTGAATAAATAATATAACTGGTTCCACTTTAAATAATGGATTGAATTGATATCTGAAACTAAGTAAGAAATCTTATATTGATATACAATCATTCATTCCAACCAGTTGTACATCTAATGGTAATATTAGGGTTATGGTTTATTATGAGGGGTGTGTGAGTTTTGCTTCAAATGTGATAATGGAAATCGAAAATAATGTGTTTGGAAAGAAGTTTCAAGAAAAGACCAGTCAGAAACGGAGGAATACATGTTTTCTGAAGGAGGAAGTGATTGAAAGTGAAATAAATGCCTATAAATTTGTGAACGTGTGGATGAAATATATATCCTATAATGTGCATAAACTCAAGAAATAGAAATGTACCAGTGTTGAATAAAAATAAACTTCAAAGTACATATCATGTCCCATAGGAATCTACTTGCATTGATGTTAAACTGGGTCAGTTACTGTAGAAATATTAGGATTTTTTTTTTTTTTGGTGTTATACTACAATTTATTTTAGTACTAGAATGCCACAGAATGTAGAGGAAAGAGCAATGGATTTTTAGTTATAGCACTAATAATCCAACATTTAATGACTTTTTTGGGGAGTCTAGAAATTACATAAGGCTATGTAACATATATTTTATTATTTAACATTCATAAATGCTTGGGATTTTAGTAATATTTCTAGTTTTTTATTTTTTATTTTTTAAGTTGTTGATGGATCTTCATTTTCTTTATTTGTATGTGGTGCTGAGAATAGAACCCAGTTCCTCACACATACTAGGCAAACATGTTAACACTGAATCACAAACCCAGCCGCTCCACTTTTGTCTTAACATCGAACACGCCTCTCCCTCTTCTTTACTCACTTTCTTCCTCATTTTTCCCCTTCTCTCTCTTCCTTTTTCGTTTTTCCTCCATATCTATTTTTCTCTCATGGCATTACAAACAGTTGTATGCTATGAAATTTAAATTTGAGACTGTTTTTTATAGTCACTATTTTTTTTTAAAAAATTTAATAATTATAATCACCTGATAGATATATTACAATACATTTATTATACATGTGTCTATATTCATGCATATGCATTACATATATTATGTGTATATGTATATATATATATATATATATATATATATATATATATATATATATACATATATATTTAAAAGTACTTTGATTAGCCTGTTAGAAATAATATACACCAAGACTTTCTTAATTCTGAAGTCTTCCAGAATTAACATCTTACAATGAAAATCAAATAAACATATTTAAGAAAAAAGGTATCATTCTTTATTATCAATATTGATAATTTAATGTTTTTTATCACGTTACGCTGTAATATGGCATATTATATCTTATGAATTAGAGAAATTTTTTTGAACAACCTATTATTTAAGGACCATATGCACTGACATTTTAAATGGCTTTCTTATGATTTCAATTTCTATCAATTATGCATTAATTGCCAAATACTTATTTTAGTACTTTTCATATTCATAATTGATATAAAGTGAATTGTTTAATTTTTCTGGTAATTAGTTACTTATTACAGTAGGGACATTATTAATAGTTCTAAATTTTTATAAGTAAATGGTACAAAGATATTTTCATGCAAAATTAAGAATAATTGCATGCTCTAAATGTTTGATTGTTGATACATATAATACAGAGCTTTTGATGAGTCTCTTCCCAGTAAAACATAAAATGCAAAGATATCGTTGGGTATGTATGTCCAAATAAAGATAATGAAAAATACACATTATCAGCTAGAAACTATTAAATAAAAGATGAAAAGAACAATCCAACACATTGTACCAACTTATCAGATGAGGCAGTATTCTGAAAGAATAGCCTAAGACTAGACCTGGTCCATGACAAAATATTTACCAAAAATTGAAATATGAAAAATATAGGAAATGCTATGAATTTTTCATGAAGGTAGGTGGATTATCCTTTAATCTCAATTAAGTGTATTTTCAAAAGCCAGTTTTCTGGTAAAATAAATTTGTGATAGATACAACTACACAAAACAAAGTTTCTGCTTAGCAAAATGAATGCATCTCAACACTTTTTTAGCTGATTTCTTGCCACTCAATTTTAAACCTTTATTTATTTATTTATTTTTATTGATTGTTCAAAACATTACAAAACTCATGATATATTATCTTTCATACATTTGACTCAATTGGGTTATGAACTCCCATTTTTCCCCAAATACGAATTGTAGAAGCACATTGGTTACACATTCACATTTGTACATAATGGCATAATAGTGATGTTGTATTCTGCTACCTTTTCTATCCCCTACTATCCCCCCTCCCCTCCCCTCCCATCTTTCCTCTCTACCTCATCTGCTGTTGTTCAATTCTCTCCATTGTTTTCCCCCCATTTCCCCTCACAAGCTCTTATATGTAATTTTGTGTAACATTGAGGGTCTCCTACCATTTCCATATGCTTTCCCTTCTCTCCCCCTTTCTATCCCCCCACTCGTCTTTGTTTAATGTTAATCTTTTTCTCATGCTTTTCCTCCCTGTTCTGTTCTTAGGTGCTCTCTTTATATCAAAGAAGACATTTGGCATTTTTTTAAGGATTGGTTAGCTTAGCTTAGCATAATCTGCTCTAATGCCATCCATTTCCTTGCAAAGTCTATGATTTTGCCATTTTTTAGTGCTGAGTAATACTCCATTGTGTATAGATGCCACAGTTTTTTAACCATTCATCTATTGAAGGACATCTAGGTTGGTTCCACAGTCTAGCTATTGTGAATTGTGGCGCTATGATCATTGATGTGGCAGTATCCCTATAGTACGCTCTGTTAAGACCCTCTAGTCCGAGAAGGGTGATAGCTGGGTCAAATGGTGCATTCATTCCCAGCTTTCCAAGAAATCTCCATACTGCTTTACAAATTGGCCTTATCAATTTTCAGTACCACCAGTAGTGTACAAGTGTACCCTTTTCTCCACATCCTCGCCAACACTTATTGTTGTTTGACTTCATAATGGCTGCTAATCTTACTGGAGTGAGATGGTATCTTAGGGTGGTTTTTATTTGCATTTCTCTGACTGATACAGATGGTGAGCATTTTTTTATGTACTTGTTGATTGATTGTATGTCCTCCTCTCTGAAGTGTCTGTTCAGGTCCTTGGCCCATTTGTTGATTGGGTTATTTGTTATCTTATTGTTTAATTTTTTGAGTTCTTTGTATATTCTGGATATTAGAGCTCTATCTGAAGTGTGAGGGGTAAAAAATTGTTCCCAGGATGTAGACTCTCTATTTACCTCTCTTATTGTTTCTCTTGCAGAGAAAAAACTTTTTAGTTTAAGTAAGTCCCATTTGTTTATTGTTGTTATTAACTCTTGGGCTATGGGTGTCCTATTAATGAATTTGGAGCCCGACCCCACAGTATGTAGATCATAGCCATCTTTTTCTTCTATCACATGCAGTGTCTCTGATTTCATCACTAGCTCCTTGATCCATTTTGAGTTAACTTTTGTGCATGGCGAGAGAAAGGGATTCAGTTTCATTTTGGTGCATATGGGTTTCCAATTTTCCCAGCACCATTTGTTGAAGATGCTATCCATCTCCCAATATGCTTTTAGCCTCTTTATCATATATAAGAATGTTGTAATTTTGTGGATTGATTTCTGTGTCCTCTATTCTCTACCACTGATCCACCTGCCTGTTTTGGTACCAGTACCACGCTGCTTTTATAACTATTGCTTTGTAGTACAGTTTGAACTCTGGTATCGCTATACCTCCAGATTCAAATTCCTGCTTAGAATTGCTTTTGCTATTCTGGGTCTTTTGTTTTTCCATATGAATTTCATGATTGCTTTATCATTTCTACAAGAAATGCCATTGGGATTTTGATTGGCATCCATTTTAACCTGTAGAGAACTTTGGGTAATATCACCATTTTGATGATGTTAGTTCTGCCTATCCATGAACAGGGTACATTTTTCCATCTTCTAAGATCTTCTTCTATCTCTCTCTTTAGGATTCTGTAGTTTTCATTATATAAATCTTTCACCTCTTTTGTTAGGTTGATTTCCAAGTATCTTATTTTCTTTGAGGATATTGTGAATGGAGTGGTTTTCCTCCTTTCCATATCAGAAGTTTTGCTCCTGATATACATAAATGCCTTTGATTTATGCGTGTTGATTTTATATCCTGCATCTTTGCTTAATTCATTTATTATCTCTAGCAGTTTCTTTGTAGACCCTTTTGGGTCTGTTATATATATTATCATGTCATCCACAAATAGTGATAATTTAAGTTCTTGTTTTCCTATTTTTATGCCTTTAATTTCTATTGTCTAATTGCTCTGGCTAGAATTTCAAGAACTAAATTGAATAGAAGTGGTGATAGAGGGCATCCCTGTCTTGTTCCAGATTTTAGAGGCAATCCCTCAGTTTTTCTCCATTTAGGATGATGCTAGCCTGAGGTTTAGCATATATAGCTTTTACAATGTTGAGGTAAGTTCCTGTTATCCCTAGTTTTTCTAGTGTTTTGAACATAAAGGGATGCTGTACTTTGTCAAATGTTTTTTTCTGCATCTATCGAGATGATCATATGGTTCTTGTCTTTAAGTCTATTGATGTGGTGAATAGTATTTATTGATTTCCGTATATTGAACCAGCCTTGCATCCCAGGGGTGAATCCTACTTGATCATGGTGCACAATTTTTTTTGATATGCTTTTGTATTCGATTCATCAGGATTTTATTGAGAATTTTTGTATCCAAGTTCATTAGAGATATTGGTCTGTAGTTTTGTTTCTTTGAAGTGTCTTAGTCTGATTTCAAGATCAGGGTGATTTTGGCCTCATAGAATGAATTTGAAAGAGCTCCTTCTTTTTCTATTTCTTGAAAGAGCTTTAAAAGAATCAGTATTAATTCTTCTTTGAAGGTTTTGTAGAACTCCGCTGTTTACCCATCCGGTCCAGGGCTTTTTTTCGTTGGTTATCTTTTGATGGCTTGTTCTATTTCTTCCTTTGTCATTGGTCTGTTTAAATTGTGTGTGTCTTCCTGACTCAATCTGGGCAGATCGTATGACTTAAGAAATTTATTGATATCTTCACTATCTTCTATTTTATTGGAATATAGGGTTTCAAAATACTTTCTAATTATCTTCTATATTTCTGTAGTGTCTGTTGTGGTATTGCATTTTTCACCCCCTATGTTAATAATTTGAGTTCTCTCTCTTCTTCTCTTCGTTATCATGGCTAAGGGCCTGTCAATCTTATTTATTTTTTCAAAGAACCAACTTTTAGTTTATCAATTTTTTCAATGATTTTTTGTTTCAATTTCGTTGATTTCTGCTCTTATTTTAATGTCGTCTACTACATTTGCTGTTGTTTTGCTCTTCCTTTTCTAGGTTTTTGAGGTGTAGTGTGAGTTCATTTATTTGTTGTTGTTTTTTTCTTTTTTTGAGGAAAGAACTCCAAGAAATGAATTTTCCTCTTAAAACTGCTTTCATTGTGTCCCATAGATTACAGTAGGTTGTGTCTGTATGGTCATTTGTCTCTAAGAATTTTTTTGTCTCCTCCTTAATGTCTTCTGTAACCCATTGATCATTCAGTAGAATATTGTTCATTTTCCATGTGATGTAGGATTTTTCCTTCCTTCTTTTATCATTGATTTCCAGTTTCATTTCATTATGATCTGATATGGTGCATGGTATTATCTCCACGCCTTTATATTTACTAAGAGTTGCCCTATGACCTAATATATGGTCTATCTTTGAGTAGGATCCATCTGCTGCTGATAAGAAGGTGTATCCACTTGATGATGGTTGATATATTCTATATATGTCGGTTAAGTCTAGGTTATTGATTGTGCTGTTGAGTTCTATAGTTTCTTTATTCAGTTTTTGTCTAGAGGATGTGTCTAATGGTGAGAGCGGTCTGTTGACGTCACCTATAATTATTATGTTGTAGTCTATTTGACTCTTGAACTTGAGAAGAGTTTGTTTTATGAGTGTGGCAGCTCATTTGTTTGCTGCATACAAATTGGTAATTGTTATGTTATGTTGGTGGATGGTTCCTTTTAACGTTATATAGTGTCCTTCTTTATCCCTTTTGATTAACGTAGGTTTGAAGTTGATTGTATTTGATATGAGTTTGGCCACTCCTGCTTGCTTCCGTGTGCCCTGTGAGTGGTATGATTTTTCCCAACCTTTTACTTTCAGCCTGTGTATGTCTTTACCTATCATATGAGTCTCCTGAAAGCAGCATATTGTTGGATTTGTTTTTTTGATCCAGGTTACTACCCTATGTCTCTTGAATGGTGAGTTTAGGCCATTAACATTTAAGGTTACAATTGAAATATGATTTGTACATCCATTCATGTTAATTTATTTATTTATTTTAGTTTGGCTAGTTTTTACTTTTTGGTTATTTTCCTCCCCCTTTACTGAGATACCTCCCACTGTTAGTTTGGGGCACTATTTTTCAATTCTTCTTCTTGTAGTATTTTGCCCAAAATCCTTTGCAGTGCTGGTGTTATGGGTGTGAATTCTTTTAGTTTTTATTCATTGTGAAAGATTTTAATTTTATTGTCAAATCTGAAGCTTAATTTTGCTGGATACAGTATTCTTTGTTGGAATTCATTATTTTTCAGTCTCACTTTCAAAGTTTGTGATGAAAAATCAGTCGTTAATCTAATTGATTTACCCCTGAATGTAATCCGCCTCCTTTCTCTCGTAGCTTTTAATATTCTCTCCTTGTTCTGTATTTTGGCTATCTTCATAATTATATGTCTTGGAGTTGGTCTATTATGGTTTTGAATGTTTGGGGTCCTGTAGGCTTCAAGGATTTGGCAATCCATTCCATCTTTCATCTCTGGGAAGTTTTCTAGAATTATTTCATTTAATATGTTGTCCATTCTTTCGGTTTGAATCTCTATGGCTTCTTCTATTCCGATGACTGTGAAATTTGTTTTTTTTATGATATCCCATATCTTTTGAATAGACTGCTCTTGGGACTTAAGCATCTTTTCTGTGTTGACTATATTCTTTTCAAGTTGATAAACGTTGTCGTCATTATCTGATGTTCTGACTTCTATTTGATCTAGTCTATTTGTAATATTCTTGTTTGAGTTTTAATTAATCGTTTCCTGCATTTCTAGGATTACTGTTTGATTTTTTTTAAGATCTCTATCTCCTGGTAAAGCTTGTTCTTTGCCATTTGAATTTGTTTAATTCATTTTCAAAATATACTTTTATTGCTAGGACTTGCTGATTCATGTATTCTCTAATATCCCTTTCCATCTGAGTTAGGTAAGCCTTGAGTTTTTTTCCCTATCCCTGTTTCTGATGATTCTAGGTCCTCCTGTAGAATTAAGTTGTCCTGCATTGTTTGTACACATTTTTTTCCTTTGTTTTTTCATGATGTTCACGTTGTTTTCCATCTCTATTTGATTGCTGTTTTTCTGCTCTATTCTATAGATTTGTTTTGGTTTAATATATCTGTTGTCTCTCCTTTGTGTTGGTAGACTATGCCTGCTAAAGTGAATTCTGCTTGGAAGGAATTGCGATGGCCGAGCTCCAGTGATGTCACCTGTCTGCTATGGCGGGCCCCAGGCTCCTTGCCAGGGTGTTCAAATGGGAGTGGGCTGGGACTGATCTGTCTCTGTTTGTTTTCAACTCCCGGTCGCCGGCGGGCGGGCGGTCTCCAGCTGTCCAGTCACACAGTCAGCGGGTGGGCTGTCACTGGTGGGCGGGAGATCTCTAGCCACCCAGTTGCACGTGCAGCCAGCGGGCAATTGGTCGCTGGTAGGCAGGCGGGCACCAGCCACCCAGTCGCACCAGCAGCGGGCTGTTTGTGACCAGTGGGCGGGCGTTCTCCAGCCGCCCAGTCACGCGGGCCTGGCCTCTAGTCCCCTGTTATCTCCTGCTAGTCCTGGTTTCTCGTGCTAGACCAGATTTCCCCTGAGTGATGCCTCTCGGCAGCTCATACTGTCCTCTGGGCCTGCCGTTTCTTGGGTGTGGATGGTGTCTATGGGGAACCCCGGCACTCTATTGTTTTGATTTTTTCCTCTTGCCCCTCTCCCAGCTCTGGCTAGACAGGTTTTGTTTTCGCCGCTGATGGGAGGGGAAGTTGAAGGTCAGGTGCCTGTAGTTTTCCCAACATCTTTATGCAGGCTCTCTCTGATAATCTCTCCAATGGAAAGCCTAAGAGAGATTTTATGTGAATTCCCTGCTGTATGGGAGATGAGCTGAGTAACACAAACCTGTTTTATTGTTGCAATCTGTTGGAGAGTGGCGGTGGTTACTTCTGCTCTCCAAGATGGTGACCGTTGGTTTCCTTGGTGGAGTTTTTATTGTGGGGGGATAGAATTGTAGCACTTCCTTCCCCGTTTGAAATCCCAAACTCAGCCCGGGGCTCAGTTGGAGGTCAGCCAGCAGGATTCCACAGAATCTGCAGCAACGTTTCTCCCTGCCGGCTGGTCGCTTCTAGGTGGTGCCCTGCTGTCTCTAGCCACGGGGCAGGCCACACAGATTTGTCAGCCCGGATCTCCGGTCGCACATTTGGCTCGTGTTTGAGACTCAATTACCGCACCTCATTGGTGGAAATCATTCTTCTAGGTTTCGGTGCACACCCATTTTTCTGTAAGATCCTAACAAGATAATTTTTTGTCGTTCTAACTCGTTATTCACCTGTGAAGTGGCGCAGTTCACAGGGTGTGAGTGGCAGATTCAGAGACATCCCTTCATCCTGACCAGGTTGTTTGCCATGGAAGATGACTTTTGCTCTCTCAGGTCCTTCATAGCTGCCTACATCTTCTCCATGGCTTATTTCTCCATGAACCTTTGAGGTTCTCAGCAGGTGAAAGATCCCCTACATTCCTGTATTATAAGACCAACTCTGTCGGTGCTCTTCTTTAAAGTTAGATTGAGGGAACACTGTAGGGTTAGGGTTAATAACATGTTTGATTTGGGTTAGGAATCATTCTGTTTATGAATAATTCTATTGAGAAGCTGCGATATGTATAAGAATATATAGTTGAAATATATGTAGGAAAACAGAAATCTAAGTAAGATTTGAATCCCAGAATGGCATTGGGCCCTTAATTGGGATACTTAGCGTTGAATTACGTTCTGCACAGATGTCTCAGGTAAATTGATATACAATGTCATAGGACCCTGTACCTTGGAAGATTGAATGTAGATGAGAACATCCATTTAAAAAGGTATAGTTGTTATTGAATGGTTAATTAAATAGGTACTTGTCACTTCCTGTTTTTCTCTATGGTTAACAAAACACTGTTGAAATCTTGAGAACTGTTTGCTAATCTTGTTCCCAGAATGTGCTGTCCCCAGTTTTCAAACTGCAGAATTTACTCTCTCACCTGGTTGCATGCAAACTGCCCACTCCCACTGACCCATCAATAAACTTCCCTCCTTGCCCTCGGCAAGGAAAGTATATAAGTTCTGCTCAAGCTCTTCTCAGGGCTCTCTGCTGTATTCAAGTGAGCTCTGAGCCCCAGCATGCTGGAACTCCAATAAACCCTTTGCTGTTTCATGAGTCAGTTTCTTGGTGGTCTCTTCCTCCAATGCACGCCCGACCTTTACACATGAAGTTTCCACTGATATCTGGCAGCGGCGGATGAGAGACCCCAACGGGCTACTCTTGGGGTAAGTAAGTCTCCTATTCCTGGTTTCAGGTTTCAGGTTAGGACTTGGAAAAATGGCTATTGATGAAGAGTGTGAGCTATCTCCGACAGTGGCTGACAGACGTGTCACAGAGCCACAGGCCACGTTCCTGGAGGACGCCCCAGAGGACTTGGGAAATTTAGTTATAATAGATTCCTCGACTCAGTGATATTTTGTTTTGGAATCGGTATTGCCAGCCCATTGGTTATTGCCGGCTACTCAGTCCTGATCTCAGTGTTGGACGTCCATTGCCTGTCTTTATTGTCTTGTCTTGTCTGTTTCATGTGTCATTGCTTTCACTGTTTGTGGATCTTTCATTATGGGACAGAGCACTTCAATGCTAGATCTCAGTTTAAAGGGCGACTCTTATGCATGGTCTCATAAAATCCCAACACAATTAATGGCAATACTTCACTGAGCTCAGTTCCAGAACTCAGTCTCTAAGGGGAATCACACCAGAGTTCAAGCCCAGGTGGACCCAGTCATCTCTTCCAAATGCCACACAAATGACCACAATTAAAACCAAAACACTCCCCAATGGCCCTCATCTTCTTCCATATAGACACTCATCATAACCTCTGGCTGGACGTTTCCATGAGGGGCATAGCCCAAGACAGTGTCCAAAACATGCTCCCTTGCCGCTAATTTGCCTAAAGTCAGGGTGGCCTGGAAACCCTTCCAGTGAACCAGGATTGATCAAATACACCTGCCATTAATACTGATCTTCTTCTGCAATTTGAGGCCTACTGACTGTCAGGTGTAGATTCTTTATGTGAATTTCAGTCATAAGAAAACCCAACCACATCTGCAGTGCTTTGAAAAACTCATTTGACCCAAAGGATTCCAATTCTCACTTGATGGACGTCAAGAACCTAACAGAGGACGGAGAGAAACTTCACCCACAATGACTGCTCTTTTGGCCATTTTGGTTTTGGATGCACACATGGGATCTTTCTTTAGATCTATCAGTTGCAGAGAATCTAAGACACAGCCTCACACAGGGCATAGAGTTGGATTCAGACACATCCATTTCCAAAGCAAGTAAGCAAAGAGCCACAGGTTATGCCCATTCATTTAGATCTGAAAACTGTTTTCTTCAGGCTTCACAAAGGGGTGGTCCGAAACAAAGAACTTCTTGACATTCAAGGCAACAGAACATTATGTAAGCAAAAGGCTCAAAGAAGGGTTTCTCCACTGAGAGTTTACTGGTCACACTGATATCTGCGTTTTCTGAGATGCTCGCCATTCCCTTCATCTATCCAGTACATGGCCATGTCACAGAGCTTGGAGGTGGTACATATCTTGGACACAAAACCATGAGCCTATTCTGGAGATTGGCGAGAATTCAGAAAGAAAATTGAAAATTACTAAGATCGTTGGTGTTGCCCATCCTTAAGGAAAGCTGCAATCCATTCATTAATTGGGCAGGATGAATGCTGGGAAGCTTTCTACAAGACAGGACAAATCCATTGATGCATTCTCTTTTCTAATGTCTACAACCACGGACATAGTGGGATACACAGACATAGAAACACTCGCCTTGTCAAACGTCTTACTAGAAACAGTTCAACCCCAAAAAACAAACCACCTTTCCTACCTATTCTCAGAACATGAGACAAAATCATAAACCCAAAACCACACCCATATTGGCACCTCCTTCCCCCAAGTAGGTCTGTGACTCTACGGAGTGTCCTCTGACTGGTGGGCCATACAATTTTCCCCTGAAAAGTCCTGTCCTGTCTCAGGTCTGTTCTCCTTGACCAACTCTGTTAAGTT
The DNA here is from genome assembly GCF_048772815.1 of Callospermophilus lateralis. Taxonomy (NCBI): domain Eukaryota; kingdom Metazoa; phylum Chordata; class Mammalia; order Rodentia; family Sciuridae; genus Callospermophilus; species Callospermophilus lateralis. The sequence goes on from NW_027512556.1 coordinate 52,272, forward strand.
GTCAGAAGCTAGTGTTTAGCCACTACCTGCTTTCTCAGGAAAGGCCCTTCTTCAGAGCTCTCCTTGCTTTTGCCATCCTAACATCAGTAGGTACAAAGAAAGACTGACTCTGTCCTTGGTAAATCCAAACAAGTGAGCCCATTGGGACTGGGACTGGGACTGGCTCTATGTGCCTGGTTTCCAGTATCCCAAGTTCAGAGAGATCCATCACCAAGAAAGTGAGGTGAGGTCACTCCCTTCAGGAACTGAATAAATTCACTGCCTTGTAAATCATTTTGTCCTAATAGTTGCTTCCAAGTGTCCCATTAGATGGAGGCTTCCCCTACTTCCTTTGAAACTTTCACAAATTAGAATGGTATGTCAACCTTAGGAACCCAGGAATAGCTATCCACACAGGCCTGGTTTGGTCAATCTCCTCTACATTAAGAAGAGAGAGGCTGATTCAGACACATCCCTTCATCCTGACCAGGGTGATTGCCATGGAAGATGACTTTTGCTCTCGCAGATCCTTCATAGCTGACTATATCTTCTCCAGGATTCATTTCTGCATGGACTTTGGAGGTTCTCAGCAGGTGGAAGATCCCCTACATTCCTGTATTGTAAGACCAACTCTGTCCCTGCTTTTCTTTAAATTTAGGTTGATAGAGCAGTGTATTCTTAGGGCTAATAAAATGTTTGATTTGAGTTAGGAATAATCCTGCGGGATGAATAATGGTATTGGGAACCTGAGATATTTATAAAAATATAGAGGTTAAATATATGAATTAAAATCGAAATCTAGGTAATTTTGAAGCTCAGAAGGGCATTGGGCCCTTGATTGGGATACTTAACTTTGATTTACATTGTGTACAGATGTCTCAGATAAATAGATATACAATGGCATCGGACCTTGTAGCTTGGATGATTGAATGTTGAAGAGAACATCCAGTCAAAAACGGATAGTAGGTAGAATTAGGTACAGAGTTGGTTTAGGAAGAAGAGTGAGTATAGGATTTGGAACAAAAGTTCTGGAGCATTAGGGTTGTGGTTAGAGAGTGAAAGTGAACATAAGTTCATGTGAAGGGTCAGTCACAATGGTGAACTGGTGAAAATATGCAGGAAACCACATATCTTTAGAGACATTATGAAATCAGGCAAAGTATAAAGTGAGTGATATGATTATGCATTTTCAACAGGGTTGAGTTTGAATATATAATCTTAGGAAGAAACAAATTTCCCCTTCCTCTCCTGTTTTCTCTTTTCTTTCCACTATACAAAGTCTAATCTGGGACAGAAAAGATCCGTCCTTTATAGGGCGTATCAGGACATATACAGGATTGCCTGGAGCCCTTAGTTGGGTAATGATTTAGCAGATAAAACTACGCATGACATACATATTTTCTCTACAGTAGAAGAAGCTACAAATTTTCATAAAAAATTCCATGTCAATGCTAATACTATACATAAGCGCTTTAAAATAACTAAGGAACAAGCTAGACAAATAATAAAACAATGTCAAAATTGTGTGACCATTTTACCACAAGTTAATCTTGGAGTCAATCCTAGAGGATTGATACCTAACCATATTTGGCAGATGGACGTCACAAACTTGCCAGAATTTGGAAAATTAAAATATTTGCATGTTACAGTTGATACTTCTTCTGAATTTTTGATGGACTCCCTTCATGCCGGAGAAAAAAAACTAAAGATGTTATAGCTCATTGCTTACAAAATTTTGCCACTGTGGGCATTCCAAAACAGTTAAAAACAGATGTTGCCCCTGGTTATACTTTTACCTCTTTTAAAGAATTTTGCTCATCATTTTGCATTACTCATATAACAGGAATCCCATACAATCCGCAGGGACAAGGCATAGTTAAATGAGCTCATCAAACTATTAAAACGTACTAATTAAACAAAAAAAAAAAGGAATTCTGAAGGGGTATATATTCCCCAAAGATAAACTTAAAATAACCCTTTTTACTCTAAACTTTGGAAATTTGGATTCATCAGGGCTTATTCCTGTGGAAAGGCATATGTGTCCAAAAAATGTACATAAGCCCAAGGTACTTTGGAAGGATATTCTAACAGGACAATGGAAATGTCCTGACCCAGTAATTGTCTGGAGTTGGAGGTCTGTTTGTGTGTTTCCACAGGGAGAACAGCAGCCGATTTGGATTCCAGAGAGACTAACTAAAGCGATTTCTACAGATTAAAAGAATATGATTTGGCTCAAATCCATAACAGCTGATATACAGAACTCCAGTTTGGCTATTCTTACATCTGTGACAAATCCAGGATGCTTTTTTCAATATCTATTTTATTATTACCCTTTCCCATGTCATGAAGTTCTATTTTGTTTTTTGAGCTCATACAAACCTAGGTTAATGTTTTGCTGATCAGTTCTATTTTTGGACTATAGAGTTTTTAGACATTGCAATGGAGATTTCACCTGTAAAATGTTATAAGGCCTTTACTCTTATGTTATGTGTTGTATGTATTATATTACGTGTGCACACTTGTGTTTTTTGTTATATGTTTGAATGTACGTATGTCCATATATCATATATGATGAGCGCTCATGAAAAAATGGATCCAAATATATTTTTATACACTTGATGTAAATGTTTTAATTTAAATTGGGTAAACACCTGTTGAGGATTGTTTTAAAATGTGTACAAAAAAGGAGGTTAACAGATCTGTTTGTTTACTTTCACCTTTTCTTTTCATTATATTTAATAATTCTCTTCAAGACAATGTAAATTGTTAAGAAAATTGTTTTCTTTAAGTACCTTCTGGAATGTTACATAATTTTTCTTTGGCCATTATTGCCAAAATTCCTATCTTCATCCCAGTGCCTGTAAAGACAAAGATAAAACCAATCTACAGCTTCTGCAATAGCCATCACTGAACTGCTTGCAGAACTTGCCTCGACTATGTATCACCTGTATGCATTGTGAACTCACCTGCATGCATTGTGAACAATATGTTGGTGAATTGACTTGTGGTAGTGTTGGGGTATTTTTGCTGATGATGTCATCGGTGGTACAATTTTTCCAAAAGGAGCCGTCAATTGGCTTGGTGTATCTTCCTCCCTTCTGCTGTCATGGTCGTTCAGCTAAAATTTGGGGGCCAACAGAGGTGAGACAAAGAACCTCACCCCCTGCTGGTACAAAGACCTCTCCACAGGTGTGACTGTATACTGGACCTGTAGCTAGTGACGGGTAAGATCCAATTGCAATGGTACCAATCTAAGACTGGAGGCTGATAACTTGAGGTCAGCTCATTCGATAATGGGTAAGCACCATATGTACTATTGGACAACCTAAGGCAGGCATGGTCCCTAAGCCACATGCTTGTTGTTTAAACAGAGAGGGGGAGGTGTTGAGAGGCACAGCCCAAGGGGCCAAACAAACTTTCAGACTGCCGGCTGATGATTGGCTAACAGCGGCCCCAGCAACATCAAGCTAATTGGCTCCTCTGCGGTGATGCTCATTGGAGATGCTCATTGAGCAGTTTCCCCACCCTTTCAGACTGCAAGCTGATGATTGGCTCACAGCAGCCCCAGCAATATCTAGCTGATTGGCTCCTCTGTGGTAATGCCATTGGGCTGTTTCCCCACCCTTTCAGACAACGGAGCTGCTCATTGTGGGACTTTTTGGGCTCTGCCCACACGACCCAGCCAATCGACCTCAAGAGAAGGAGTGTGGAGGTTGAGAGCTTGTGGGAAGCCAGTAGTGGCAGTTGGGCTCTGAGGGTTTTGCCCGAGGAGCTAATTTTTAGTCATGTGTGGTTCTAAAAGTAATTTTAGTTTCTTTTGACAAGTGGCTCCTGAATTGTGCCCAGCCAGATTGCAGCAATCCTAAAGTGATGGAGAAAAAGAACCCAAACAGAATAGAAATACAAGCAGTTTAGAGAGGCATGGTGTATAGTTGGATTTACCTTTTGCATGATAAAGGGTAGGTGTTATAAATCTAGTCAATTTTAAATTGAAATAGTTCTCCATGTGTTTTATAGTTAACAAATATGTGAATTCCTATCTCCCTTTATCTGTAGGCTATTCAGCATATGTATTTTTGAATGTACATATAGAATCCTACCTGGTATCACATGTACATTTTTGTTAGATGGCTGACTTGGCAGATACAAATTTTTAGAAGAGGTCACTCCTCCTAAACGTTGTTGGAATTGAAAATTAAAACTATGGGTGAGCTTCCTAGTTGAACAATATAATACATAAATCCATGTTCAGTAAAATGAATAGTTTTGGATCTGTGGATGTTATATATTTCATGATGAATTTCGATTGGCATATATATTGCTACCTTTTAATGCCTCTCTCTCTCTCTCTCTCTCTCTCTCTCTCTCTCTCTCTCTCTCTCTCTTTATATATATATATATATATATATATATATATATATATATATATATACACACACACACTCTCCAGATTTTTCAGAATGTAAAATATATGTGTCTTATTATACAATCCCTAAATGCATTCATGTTCATGAATGTGGATTTATAACCAAATGTTCACAAAGTTATTTTCAGAAATATTCATCCACCTTAAATACATATTGTATCCTAGTACTGAAATCAAAATTCAGTGAATGGTGCATAGAAGTCCTAATTTTTCTACAGTAACTGACCCACTTTAACATCAATGCAAGTAGATTCCTATGGGACATGATGTGTATTTTGACCTTCATTTTTATTCAACACTGTTACATGACTATTTCTTCAGTTTATGCACATCATAGGATATATATTTCATTCACAATTTTGCAAATTGATAGGCTTTTGTTTCACTTTTAATCACTTCTTGCTTCAGTACACAAGTATTCCTCTATGTTTTTTGACTGGTCTTTTCATGATACTTCATTTTATTTTAGATTTCAATAATCACTTTTAAAGCAAAACTCACACACTCTTCATGATAAACCATAAACCTAATATTACCATTAGATGTATAAATGGTTGTAATGAATGTATGTATCTCAATATAAGATTTCCTGTAAATTTGTAAATATCAATTCAATCCAATATTTAAAGTTGGAACCAGTAATATTATTTATTCACAGTATGGTCTATTCATTCATTTTATCTATATTCCTAGACACAGGGAACACCTATTTGTACACCGTATACTAATTTATACACCTTCAAAATATTGCCCACAGAAATGGTGGAAGAAATACTGATGTCACCTGATCTACATATGCACTTTATCACAGTAATATTCTGGAAACAAAATGCAAAGTTCACACTTATGACTGTGCCAAAGCCTAAATGGAAAGTGTGCATGGATTACTAACAATATCCATGTCCAGATTGCCTAATTCTCTCAAATGTCAATCCTATTGGTGACTAAATATTTGATTCTTTCTAAGATTTTATACTCAACCTCTACCCTGTTGAAAATGTCTAATCCTATCACTCAATTTATACTTTGCCTGATTTCTTAATATCTCCATTGATATCTGCTTCCCCATATATTTTCCCCAGTTCATCATTGTGTCTGATTCTTCACATGTGGTGACATTTACATTCACTCTCTACCGCAAACCCTATTGCTAAAGAACTTTTTGTCCAAATCCTATACTCACTTTTCTTCTTAAACCTACTGACTGTCTTCCTAATCCTACCAACTATGCCTATATGAGTGGATGTTTTCTTCTACATTCAATCATCCAATTTTCAAGGTCCTATGCCATTGTATATCGATTTATCTGAGACATCTGTTTAGAAGATATTTAAAAGCTAAGTATCCCAATCAAGGGCCCAATGCTCTTCTGGGCTTCAAATCTTACCTAGATTTCTGTTTTTATACTTATATTTCACCTATATATTCTTGTAAATATCACAGGTTCCCAATACCATTATTCATCCAGCAGAATGATTCCTATCCCAAATAAAACCTGTTATTACCCTAACCATACACTGTTCCCTCAATGTAACTTTACAGAATAGCAGGGAAAAAGTTGGTCTTACACTACAGGAATGTAGGGGATCTTCAACCTGCTGAGATCCTCAAAGGACCATGCAGAAATGATACCCTGGAGAAGTTGTAGGCAGCTATGAAGGACCTGAGGGAGGAAAACTCAACTTCCATGGTAAACAACCTGGTCAGAATGAAGGGATGTGTCTTTATCAGCCTCTTTCATCTTAATGTAGAGAAGATTGACCAAACCAGGCCTGTGTGGAGAGCTGTTCTCGGGTGCCTATGGTTGATATACCATTCCAACGTGTGAAAATGTCACAGGAAGTAGGGGCACCCTCCATCTCATGGGACCCTTGGAAGCAACTCTTAGGACAAAGTGGTTGCCAAGGCAGTGACTTCATTCACTTCCTGATTGAGGTTACCTCACATAACGTCCTGGGTGATGGAACTCTCTAAACGTGGGATTCAGAAAGCCAGGCAAGCACAACCAGTCCCAGTCCCAGTCCCAGTGGTCTCACTTTTTTTGGATTTACCAAGGACAGAGTCTGTCTTTCTTGGTACCTACTGATGTGAGGATGGCGAAAAGACAGGAAAGCTAAGAAGAGGGGCCTTTCCTGATAAAGCAGGTAGTAGCTCACCACTGGCTTCTGACAACTTCACACAACATTCCTCCCTCAATGCAGCACAAAGGTCCCTTTCACTCATGAAGAGGAGGTCCAACCCTCAACTGTTCTGTACAAGAACTTCAGAGAGAGAGGTTAAAGATTCCTGCAAAGCTGTTATGGAGGTTTCTAATATATTTAAGTTTTGGTCTATTTCTGCTTCTAACTCTGTCATTTGTTGTGTCCCATGGACCAGGGCAGTGGTTCCTGTGCCCACCCTTGTGGCAACTCCTATTCTTTATAGGATGGCTAAAGTGAGGGACATATGTTCCCAGTGAAACCGGGTTGTATGTCCCACCTATTCGATCTTCAAATGAACCTCCGTCATGATAGAGCATTCTGGGTAACATATGCACCATTACACAATTAATCACATCCGTTTTTCATTTCATGAAAACATCAACAATGTTTTAGTATATAGAATTATACTGTTGTAGGGACGGACAAGGCAAGGCACCTAAGATAGCACCAAAGACAGTGAAACAGTCCTATTTGGTTGCACCCAGATTCAGAGGGCATTGCTTCGGTTGTAATCAATTAATCTTCTGAATTCCAAGTTTAGGTAGTTTCAGAATTTTGTACCCAACATGTAAGAGAAGTGGCTAAGAAGATCACACTCTGCAGAAGTTCACAAAAAGCTGTTTTTGTTTCTGTTTTTTTTTTCCTCTGTTCTGGGCAAGTTAACTTTTCAAGGACAACTGGGTGGGGGAGAGCTTTTACTTCCCTTTTTTTTTCCCCCCTGCCAGCTGTTACCATGGAGCCCAGATGGTAACTTCTTTATCTTAGAAATGTTGCCATCTCTGTGAAGCCCCAGTTCAAGGCCAGAGGAATTGTTCACATATTTTGTGAAAAACTAGTAAGGGGGTGTCTAGCTTAGGAGTGCTGATTATTTTTAGCCAGTGGCCAAGTGGAACAGGGCAACATTAAATGAGGAAGGTTATCTACACTGAAATCGTTTATAGGGACTTTTTTGCTGAAAGTCCTAAAGTCAGCCATGGTGAAGACTCCTGGAGAAGGTCAGTGAAAACTTTTCTGTGGGCCTGGTACAGAGGGGGGAGACAGAGAAGTCGGGGCTTAGAGCAGCTTCATGGATCTGAGAATGAGAAAGGAGAGATGTAAAAGAATAATGGGAAAGGGGTTTGGGATATTCCTAGCAACAAAACTTGAGCAGTAGAACAGGTAGAGCAGAGGGGAAGAAGGGAGTGAGTATCCACAAAGCCTGTGAGGGACTTTAAATTTTTAGTAACCTGTTTTCAGTGATGAAAGAGCAACTTTAAAGGCCATTTTCATTACATTTGGATAAGGGTCTGAGGGCTCTCCTCAGCTGGTTTGAGCTATGGGTTAGCTGGAAAGAGGACCTGGTGGGACCCAGTGCGGGCAGTGACAAGAGAAGAGAGGAGTGAGTCAGTGGAGGGGTACCTCAGTACCTGCTTCTCAGCCAGGGGGCAATGGTCTGAGAACCGGTGTTGGTTTGGGTTTTTGATCTAGTAATTGAAGGGAAGAAATCAGGTTGCTGAGTTTGGAGTGACAGCAGATAGTCTGGAGATGAAGGCTGAGGGTGAGGATCTATTGGAGAAGCATAGTTCAGGATGTGAGCGAAGGAGGGAAAAGGCCTCCACATAGGGGAATCTCCTTTTACCCTTTTGAGCACTTGCAGAAGTTAAAAAGGTCACACAGTATTTGAGGATCTAGAGACCCCTCTGGGGGCCATGGGTTTTGGTTATCTAATTGGTCATATGGCCAATGCTGTGTACAGAGTTTGATGAGGAGTTCGGGTTCCATCAGGAAGCCCCTGTATGCTCACATCCCCATGACTTACAGAAGAAATTGGCTGTTTGTGGCTTTGATTGTCTGCCGGGCAAACATAGTAATCTAGGCTAGCCAACCTGCACCTGGCTTACCTGTCCCGACATCCATAATGTTTGTTTCCATTATTTATGGTACAAAAGGTATTTAATGGAATTTTAGTGGTATCCTCTTCATCAGGGATATCCTAATAGGAAAGACCTATAGCCAGCTAACAAATGTCTGGGTGGAGAAATGGCCACCAGGTCCCAAAGTGGGCTATATGTGAGATAGATTATACTTCTTCTCCAGTAGGATTTGTGATCAGCCATCGCTGCTGAAAGGGCTGATGAGGGTTAGAACTACTGGTGGTCAAGGAGAGACTCTATAGCTTCATCCACCTGGCGAATACACAATTTGAAAGGGTTACCAGTCTCTTCCAGTTTCCAGGCAGAGTCTGGACAGGGTGCAGGCTTGAGATGAGAGGCCAGGATCCAGGAAGTGATTCTGTCTACCTTTACCACTGTAGGTGTTATAAGTAGAACCTGGTATGGTCCTTTCCAGTGGGGTTCCAGGGATGACACCTGATGTTGTCTTACATAGACAAAGTCTCCTACTTGATATTGATGTGGAGTCCCCTCATCTCCAGGTTGGTAGGCAGTGGCCAGCTGTTTTCACAGGTATCGCTGAGTTCTTTCAACAGCTGTAAGTCTGTCAAGCATGGTGGTGTGGAAGGGATCGTTAGGTCTTAGAGTTGGGGTTAGGTCCCTTACTGGAATAGGGGCCCCATAGGGAATTTCATAGTGGGTGAGGTTACACAATGAAACAGAGAGAGAATTTCTTGCATGAAACATTGCATAAGGCAGAAGCATTGTCCAATCTTTTATGTCGGTCTCTAAGCTTAATTTCATTAAGGTCTCTTTAATGGTTCTATTCATTCATTCTACCTGTCCTGCACTCTGTGGTCTATAAGCACAATGTAATCCCCAGGGTACTGGCTAACCCCTAACGTACCTGGGTCATGAATGCAGGTCCATTATCAGACTCTGTTACCTTAGGCAGGTCGTATCTTGGAAAAAAATCTTCCAGGATCTTCTTGACCACCATTTGTGCTGTTTCTTTCTTTCTTTCTTTTTCTTTCTTTCTTTCTTTCTTTCTTTCTTTCTTTCTTTCTTTCTTTCTTTCTTTCTTTTTATTTGGTGGGGAAGGCTTTAATCCATCCTGAAAATGTATCTACAAAGACTAGGAGATATTTAAGTCCACACCTTGCATGCTTAATTTCAGTAAAGTTCACTTCCCAGAATTGTCCTGGTCTTTTTCCTCCTAGGTGCTTTCCTCCAGGAAGCTTGGAAGGGTAAGCATAAACCAATTGATGGACCCGACAGGCTTTTGTTACCCATTCAGTCCTTTTGCTGTGATTTGGTCAGTGGAAAACTCTGTTCTTGATCCTTCAGGAATGCCTGCAGTTTCTTTGAACAAAGTTGAGTGAGTTGATGTACATTTTCTACTGACATAGTTAGAGCCATGACTATAGGAGTTTTTACTGAAGGATTTAGAAATCCCACTTGGTTGCCTTCAGGGTTAAAAGTTATTTTGGCCCAGAGCTTGGTGAGCAGATCTCTGCCCATCAATGGGGCCAGGCATTCTGTGATTACTAGGAAGGATTGATGGATTTTCCTTTTCCCAGGTCTATGGTCCTCTTAGTTGTCCAAGCCCGATACTTACTGCCATTTGCCCCTTGAACTAGAGACCTTTTATTTGATAGATGGCCCAATGGGGCCTTGAGGGCTGAGTATATTGCCCCTGTATCCACTTCAAAGTTTACTGGGGTCCCCTACACTTCAAAAGTTACCCTGAGCTCCGGGAGGGGATGTTAGCCCCGACTTTTGGAGTCATCCTCAAGAGTCAGAATGGCTGGCAGGAGTGGCTGTCTCTTTCTAGGGAACTCTTTGGCCCAGTGTCCTTTTTTTTACAGTAGGCACAGTGATCTGACGCAAGGAGTGGCCTCTGGCGTGGGCCCAGGTATCCCTTCCTGTCTCCCTGTTTCTTAATTTCTGGCCTATTTGTTGTTGTGACCAGGACCTTAGTCAGCGCCTTAGTCTGTCTTTTGTTTCTTTTATCCTCCCTTTGTTCCCTTCTCTTCCTCAGTTTCTCTCTTAAAGTATACCTTCTCAGCTTCTCTGACTAAATCTCTCAAAGTCATATCTTGTAATCCATCTAAGCATTTTAACTTTCTTTTAATATCCGGGGCAGCTTGCCCAATAAAGGCCATTGTGACAGATGACTTTTGATCCTCTGCCTGAGGATTGAAAGGAGTGTATCTTCTATATGCCTCCATAATTCTCTCTAGAAACATAGAGAGAGGTTCTTCAGGCCCATGAATAATCTCTCTTACCTTGGCCTAATTAGTTGGTCGCCTAGCGGCCGCACGGAAACCCACTATTAGAGCCCGGTGATAAGTGAACAGATGCTCCCTACCTTCAAAGATTTGGGGGCCACAGTTGGGTTGGTTCAAAGGAAAGCTGGCTTTGATTATCTTGGGAAGTTGTGTCAGTCACGCATCTGGTCAGAGGATATTTTTTTCCAGCTTCCAGGAGTATTCTATTTTGATCCCCTGTCATGAAGACAGTCCCTATGAGTTGTTGGCAGTCATCTCAAGTAGGCTAGTGTGAAAACATCAATGACTCAACCAGACCTGTGTGCCAGGTGGGGTGCTCAGAAAAAGGGGGATTGTTATATTTCCAATTATGTACGTCTGAAGAGGAGAATGGCCAAAACTGATAGGCTTGCATTTTTTCCCCCATGGCCGTCGTCAATCTTTGGCCCATAGGGATGGAGGGGGAGCATCATGGGAGTTCCAGTGTTTTCAACTATTCACTGCTGGCGAGTTCCTATAGCCGGGCCAGCTTCCTCAAGGGAAGGAAGGGCTGTGTGTGCCACTGGGGAGCTATCTGGAGGGTGCTGTGCTCCTCCAATTGCAGAGAGGCTGAGTCAGCAGCAGGGGAATCACTTAGAGGGTGTTGGGGATTGGGGGAAGAGGGCAGGGGATAAGGAGGGGGAGGAGAATCCAGTAGAGTCAAATCTTGTGACTCAGGGAGAACAGAGGGTGGAGAAGGAAGAAGAGCAGAGGGTTTGAGAGATCATGGGAGAAGGAGTAGGAGCAGGGGCAGCGGTAAGGAAAGGCTTCACCCATGGAGGAGGAGATTTGCAGAGGTCCTGCAAAGTTAAGATATATGGCGGAATGATCCAGATGGCTATGTGGCCCTGGCTAAAAGACAATATCTCTAACTTTTTAAATTAGTGGGAAGTAGAAAGATCCTTCTAGAGGCTATCCGACTCGAAAGGTGGGTCATTCTGAGGCACAGAGCGTCTTCCAGGTCCAGTGTTTTACTAAATAAAAAAGATTCTGAGCCCTTATGTGGACTTTGGGCCAGTGATCAATGGTCAGGGACAGAGGCATTGAAGTGCTCTGTCCCATAATGAAAGATACACAAATAGTGAAAGCCACGACACATGGGGTCTCACATTAGCCGCTGCTGGATTTCAGTGGAACCTCCATATGAAAAGGTCGGGCAAGCCTTGGAGGAAGAGACCACAAAGAGATTGTCACATGCAACAGCAAAGGGTTTATTGGGGGTCCAGCATGCTGGGGCTCAGAGCTCAATTGAAAAGAGATGAGAGCCCTGAGAACACCTTAAGCAGAGTTTATATAATTTTCTTGGAGAGGGCAGGGAGGAAAGTTTATTGATGGGTCCGGGTGAGTGGGCAGTGTGCGTGCACACGGGTGAGGGAGTACATTCTGCAGTTTGGCAGTTGGGGAGAGCACATTCTGGGAACAAGATTAGCAAAGAGTTCTCAAGATTTCAAAAGTGTTTTGTTAAGCATACAGAGAAACAGGAAGTGACAAGTACCTATTTTATTAACCTTTAACTACCGACTATCCCTTTTTGACTGGATGTTCTCTTCTACATTCAATCATCCAAGGTACAAGGTCCTAGGCCATTGAATATTGATTAATCTGACACATCTGTGCAGAACCTAATTCAAAGCTAAGTATCCCAATCAAGGGCCCAATTCTCTTCTGGGCTTCAAAACTTACCTAGATTTCTGTTTTCATACATGTATTTCACCTATATATTCTCATACATATCACAGGTTCCCAATACCATTATTCATCCAGCAGAATGATTCCTAACCAAATCGAAAATGTTATTAACACTAACCATACACTTTCCCCTCAATCTAACATTACAGAGAGGAGGGACAGAGTTAGTCTTACAATACAGGAATGTAGTGGATCTTCCACCTGCTGAGAACCTCAAAGGTCCATGCAGAAATGTCCTCTGGAGAAGATGTAGGCAGCTATGAAGGACCTGGGAGAGTAAAAGTCATCTTACATGACAAACAACCTGGCCAGGATGAAGGGTTGTGTCCAAATCAGCCTCTCTCGTCCTAATGTAGAGAAGATGGAACAAACCAGGCCTCTGTGGAGAGCTGTTCCCAGGTTCCTATGGTTGATATACCAATCTAACTTGTGAAAGTGTCACAGGAAGTTGGGGCAGCCACCATCTCATGTGACCCTTGGAAGCAACTGTTAGGACAAAGTGGTTGCCAAGCCAGTGAACTCATTCAGTTCCTGAAGGAAGTGACCTCACCTCACTTCCGTGGTGATGGAACTCTCTGAACATGGGATCCAGGAAGCCAGGCATCCAAGCCAGTCTCAGTCACAGTCCCTGTGGGCTCACTTGTTTGGATTTACCAAGGACAGAGTCAATCTTTCTTGGTACCTACTGATGTGAGAATGGCCAAATACCAGAAAAGCTCTGAAGAGGGGCCATTCCTGAGAAAGCAGGTAGTGGCTCACCACTAGCTCCTGACAACTTCACAGAGTTGACCAAGGAGACCAGATCTGATAAAGGACAGGCCATTTTGGGAGAACATAGTATGGTCCAGAAGTCAGAGGACACTCTGGATAGTCACAGACCTACTTGAGGGAAGCAGGTGCCTTTTTGGGTGTTGGTGTGGGTTTGTGGTTTTGTCTCATGTTCTGAGAATAGGTAGGAAAGACGGTTTTGAGGTTTGGAGTGAAATGTTTCTACTAAGTCGTTTCACAGGGCGTGTGTTTCTATGTCTGTGTATCTCACTGTGTCCGTGGTTGTAGACATTAGAAAAAAAGAATGCATCAATGGATGTGTCCTGTCTATTAGAAAGCTTCCGAGCATTCATCCTGCCCAATTAATGAATGGACCAGGGCTTGCATAATCAATGGGTAACACCTGCTATCTTCCTAAGTTCCAGTTTTCTTCCTGAATTCTGGCCACTCTCCAGAATAGGCTCATGGTTTTGTGTCCAAGATATGTACCACCACTAAGCTCTGTCACATGGCCATATACTGGATAGCTGAAGGGAATGGCGAGCATCTCAGAAAACTCAGATATCAGTGTGACTACTAACATCTCAGTGGAGAAACCGTGGTTGGGCCTTTTGCTTAACAATTGTTCTTTTCCCCTGAGTCAGGAAGGACTTTGCCTCAGGCCAACCCGTTTGTGAAGCCTGAAGAAAACCGTTTTCAAATGGAAATGAATGGGCATCACCTGTGTCTCTTTGCTTAATTGCTTTGGAAAGGGATGTGTCTGAATCAGGCTCTTGGCCCAGTGTGAGGCTGTGGCTTAGATTGTCAGCACCTGATGGATGTAAAGAAAGATCCCATGTATGCATCCAACACCAAAATGGCCAAAAGAGCAGTCATTGTGGGTGAATTCTCTTGTCTTTCTCTGTAAGTTTCCTGACCTCCATCAAGTGAGAATAAGGATCCTTTGGGTCTAATGAGTTCTTTAAAGCCCTGCAGAGGCTAGCCCATTGGTGCTTGGGTTTTATCATGACTCCAATATACATAAATAATCTAAATCCCACAGTCAGTAGGCCTCAAATTGGAGAAGTGGAGCAGTATTAAATGCAGGCCTATTGGATCACTCCTGTTTCACAGGAAGGGTGTCCAGGCCACTCAAACTTTAGGCAAACGAGGGGCAAGGGAGCTTATTTTGGATACTGTCTTGTACTGTGCTCCTCATGGAAACCTCTAGCAAGAGGTTATGTTCAGTGTCTATATGAAATAAAATGAGGGCCATGTGGGATTTTTTTTGGTTTCAATTGTTTTCATTTGTGTGGCGGTTGGAAGAGGTGACTGGGTCCACCTGGGCTTGAACAGTGGCGTGATTCCCCTTAGAGAGTGAGTTCTGAAACTGACCTCAGAGAAGTATTGCCATGACTTGTGTTGGGATTTTAGGAGGACACGCATGAGAGTCGCCCATGGAAACTGAGATATAGGCCCAGGGTACCTTTCCACAGAGCACTGGGAATCTCAGCCAGGATATCACATGATTTTATTCTTAAAGGCATGTCAGCCATAGTTGAGAATCAAAACAAACATGGACCTCACATTGTAGACCTCAATGAGCCTGGCTTCATGTGACCTTTTGGCCACTCTTTGGAAAGTCTTGCCTGTGAGAGTTCTCGATAGCGTTCATTGAAATGAGCATCCTCACCATTTAATGGTTCCCGAATGAATTAAAACCCACAGTGCCTCCAACTTCATCCTTGAAAAATGCCTAGATAAATACCATGAAATTTTTGAATTTCCCATGACCTGGTCGCACTGGGAACATTTGGATGTCCTACATCATTCATGAATCTATCAGGCAGTGCCTTGATTGACTGGGATTCATAAAAATGGTGTAGAACAGAGATACCAGTAAATTGGAGCCTACTGAGTAGTGGGCCTAGAGCAGAGGTGGGAAGGTGTATGATAAAACATCTTTGTGAGGCCATGTCAATCTGCCATTAGCTTCCAAATTGCTTGTGACTGACATGGTGCAGCCAGCAGAATGTTCAATGAAATGGCATATTGTTATATGGAGAGGTTTCAGGGCAATGTTCAGAACCAGGTTTCTATGGACAAGCGGGCAAGCTATGAGGGATAGAAGCCTGCTTGGTGCATTCTCCTGAGAACCCTGACCCACCGCACAAGACAGAACTTCCTCCACCACTGTGTCCCATTTGAACTCCTTGTATATCGTGAAGCAAATACCAAAGTCCCAGTGCAGCAGCAAGAAACACCATGAAAATTGGAGGATGACCAAATGGCTTCACAGTCCCCCAGGGAGACACTTAGCCCACAATGGCCACAGTTTACCTACAAAGAGAGAATTCCGCACTGCTACCTCATGTACATTGGAAAATAAGAATCCATGTCCTCCAGGTCACATAGATGCAGACCCAGCTTTGATGGTCTCACTAGAAAGAAATCAAAAGCTCCTGAAAACAATATATATTTCAAGTGCCCAACCACATAGGCAGTTTCCCAAGAAGTCTTTAGGGCACCAGAGCTCCACATTTGAGAAATGTTTACTGTGTCCCTTACTTTGGGAAACTCCTCTAACACCTCCAAGGTTGTGAACTCCTGAGCATATTCCATTCCAGATATGTATTCACAGATTTTCTAACTCTTCTTCTCTAATTCTGTATTACTTGGGGCGGAGTTAATTACAATAAATTTTTCTGGAAGAGAATAAGAAGATTTTTGTGTAGCACATATTTGCATACACATTGTGTTCATTTTCCAATTTTCCATTCGAAATACTGATTCCCTGACACTAACCCATAGCTTGCTAGACTCTGACTACTAATCCTAATGTGATGGAGAAAAATAACTCAAACAGAATAGAAATACAAGCAGTTCAGAGGAGGGGTGGTGTATAGTTGGGCTTGCCTTTTGCAATACATAGGTTTGGAGTTATAAATCTAGTCAATTTTTAATTGAAGTAGTTCTCCGTGTGGTTTTAAAGTTAACAAATATGTGAATTCCTGTCTCCCTTTCTCTGTAGCCTATTAAGCACATGTATTTGTATATGCACATATTGAATCCTACCTGGTATCACACGTACATACTTGTGAGGTGGCCAACTTGACAGATACAAATTGTGGAACAGAAAATTCAACCTATGGGGGAGCTTCCTAGGTGAACAACATTATATATAAATCCATGTTCAGTAAAATAAATATTTTTGGATATGTGGATCATATAAATTTCACGATGAATTTTGATTGGCCTATATATTGCTACTTTTTAATTGCTCTGTGTGGGTTTTGTGTGTGTGTGTATATATATATATATATATATATATATATATATATATATATTCTCCAGATTTTTCAAAATGTAAAATATATGTGTCTTATTATACACTCCTAAATTCATTAATGTTCATATATTTGGATTTCTAATCAACTTTTCACAAGATTATTCTCAGAAATATTCATCCACCTGAACTACATATCTGTTTCCTAGTACTGAAAACTAAATTCAGTGAATGGTATATACAAATGCTAATATTTCTACAGTAACTTACCCAGTTTAACATCGGTGCAAGTAGATTCCTATGTTCCATGATGTCTATTTTGACGTTCATTTTTATTCAACACTGGTATATTAGTTTTCTTCATTTTATGCACATCATACGATATATATTTCTTCCACAATTTAGCAAATTTATAGGCATTTGTTTCACTTTCAATCACTTCCTGCTTCAGAACACATGTATTCCTCCAGCTTTCTTGACTGGTTTTTTCATGAGACTTCTTTCTGAACACATTGTTTTCGATTTCCATAATCACTTTTGTGGCAAACTCACACACCCATCATGATAAACCATAACTCTATTATTACCATTAGATGTATAACTGTTTGGAATGAATGATTGTATATCAACATAAAATTTCTTATGTATTTTCAGATATCAATTCAATCCAATATTAAAAGTGGAACCTGTTATATTATTTATTCACAGTATGGTCTATTAAGGCATCATCTCTATATTCATAGACCTAGGGTCTATGTATTTGTATCCCCAATACTAATTTATATGTCTTTAAAATATTGCTTTCAGAAATGGTGGAAAAAATACTCTAGTCACCTGATATACATATACATTTCATCACAGTAATATTCCTGACACAAAATGCAAGGGTCACACTTATGACTGTACCAAAGCCTAAATTGAATGTGAGCATGTATTACTAACAACATCCATGTCCTGGTTCCCTAATGCTCTCAAATATTATTCCTATTGGTGACTACATATCTGTTTCTTCCTAAGATTATATATTCAAACTCAACCCTGTTAATAATGTCTTATCCTACCACTCACTTTGTACTTTGCCTGATTTCCTAATGTCTCCATTGATATCTGCTTTCAAATACCTTTTCTCCAGTTCATCATTGGGAATGACCCTTCAAATGTGCTGACATTTACATTTACTCTCTCACCAAAACCTTATTGCTAAAAAACTTTTGGTCCAACTCCTAGACTCACTCAAATGGGTTCTTCAAAGCCCTGCAGAGGGAAGCCCAGAGATTCTTGGGTTTTCTCATGACTCCAATTCACATAAAGTATCTAAACCCCACAGTCAGTAGGCCTCAAATTCGAGAAGCAGAGCAGCATTAATGGCAGTCCTATTTGATCACTCCTGGTTCACAGGAAGGGTGCCCAGGCCACCCTGACTTTAGGCAAATGAGGGGGATGGGAGCTTATTTTGGACACTGTCTTGGACTGTGTCCCTCATGGAAACCTCTAGCAAGGGATTATGATGAGTGTCTACATGGAAGAAAATGAGGGCCATGTGGGAGTGTTTTGTTTTTAATTGTGGTCACTTGTGTGGCGGTTGGAAGAGATGAATGGGTCCACCTGGGCTTGAACTCTGGTGTGATTCCCCTTAGAAACGGAGTTTTGGAAATGACCTTAGAGATGTATTGCTATGAATTGTGTTGGGATTTTCGGAGGCCAGGCATGAGAGTCGCCCATGCATGACAATACGCGTCAAATTGGAGAAGCAGAACTTAATGTCCAAATCCTTTACTCACCCTTCTTTTTAATCCTACCGTCTATCTTCCTAATCTCAGATAAATACCATGATATATTTGAAATTCCTATGACCAGGTGGCACTGGAGAATCTTTGGATGTCCTGTTTCTGATCATGAGTGTACCAGACAGTGGCTTAATTGACTTGGTTTTATGAAAATGGTGTAGAACAGAGATGCCAGTAAGTTGGAGCCTGCTGAGTAGTGGGCCTAGAGAAGTGGTGTGCAGATGTGTGATAAAATATCTGTGGTGGGGTCATGTGGATCTTCCATTGGCTTCCAAATGGCTTGTGACTGAAATAGTGTAGCCAGCAGACCCTTATATGTAAAGGCATCTCGTTATATGGAGAGGTTTAACGTCAATTTTAAGAAACAGGTTGCTATGGTCAAGGGGACAAGCTATGTTGGATAGAAGACTTGTTGGTGCATTCTCCTGGAGAACCTGACCCACCACACATGACAGAACTCACTCTAGCATTTTGTCCCAGTTGAACTCATTGTATTTCGTTAAGTAAATACCATACTCCCAGTGCAGCAGCAAGAAACACCACAAAAAATGGAGGATGACCAAATGGCTTCACAGTCCACATGGGGAGACACTTAGACCCGAGTGGCCACAGTTTACCTACAAAGAGAGAATTCAGCACTGCTCCCTTATGTTCATTTAAAAAAAAGAAACCATGTTCTCCAGGTCACATAGATGCAGACCCATCTTTGATGGTCTCACTACAAATGAAGCTAAAGCTCCTGACAACAACATATATTTCAAGTGCCCGAACTCAGAGACAGTTTCTCAAGAAGTTTTTAGGCCAGCAGAGCTCCATGTTTGTGGAGTGTTTACCCTGACCCTAACTTTTGGAAACTCCTCTACCACCTCCAAGGTTGTGAACTCCTGATTATGTTCCATTCCATATATGTATTCACAGATTTTCTAACTCTTCTCCTCTAATTGTGTCTTATTTGGGGTGAATGTAATGGCAATTCATTGTTCTGGATGAGAGTGGGAATATTTTTGTGTGGCACATATTTGCATACACATTGGATTCATTTTCTTATTTTCCAATCAAAATACTGAAACCATGACACTAACCCATACCCTACTAGACTCTGACTACTAATCCTAATATGATGGAGGAAAAATAACCAAAACAAAATAGAAATACATGCAGTTCAGTGGAGGCATGGTGTATATTTGGACTTGCCTTTTACATGATAAAGGGTAGGTGTTATAAATCTAGTCAATTTTTGGTTAAAATAATTCTCCATGTGTTTTTAAAATTAACTAATATGTGAATTCCTGTCTCCCTTTCTCTATAGACTATTCAGCACATGTATATTTATATGCACATATAGAATCCTACCTGGTATCACAGGTTAATTTTTTTGTTTTGTCTGACTTGGAAGATACAAATTGTGAGAAGAGATCCCTCCTCCTAAACGCTGTTGAAACTGAAAATTCAACCTATGTGTGAGCTTCCTAATAGAAAAACATTATACAAAAATCCATGTTCAGTAAAATAATTATTTTTGCATATGTGAATTATATATATTTAATGATGAATTTCGATTAGCATATGTATTGCTACTTTTTATAGTCTGTGTGTATGTTTTGTGTATATATATATATATATATATATATATATATATATATATATACATACTCTCCAGATTTTTCAAAATATGAAATATATGTGTCTTATATATACTCCCTAAATTTATTCATGTTGATGTATTTAGATTTATAATCGATTTTTCACAAGATTATTCTCAGAATTATTCATCAACTTGAAATATATATTTGTTTCCTAGTACTGAAAACTGACTTCAGTGAAAGCTGCACACAAATGCTAATATTTCTAGAGTAACTGACCCAGTTTAATATCAACGCAAGTAGACTCCTATGGGACATGACATATAATTTGACGTTCATTTTTATTCAACAATGGTACATTACTATTTCTGCAGTTTATGCACATCGTAGGATATATATTTTATCCACAAGTTTACAAATTTTTAGACATTTGTTTCAATGTCAATCACTTCCTGCTTCAGAACACAAGTATTCTTCCATGTTTCTTGACTGGTCTTTTCATGAGACTTCTTTCCAAAAATATTATATTTGATTTCCATAATCAGTTTGAAGCAAAACTCACACACACTTCAGGATAAACCACAACCCTAATATTACCATTAGATGTATTACTGGTTGAAATGAATGTATGTATATCAATATAAGATTTCCTGAATATTTTTAGATATCAATTTTATCCATTATTTAAAGTTGGAACAAGTAATATTATTTATTCACACTACGCTCTATTCATGCATTATCTCTATATTCATAGACACAGGGTACATCTATTTTTACCCACAATACTAATTTATACATCTTCAAAATATGGCTCCAAGAAATGGTGGAAGAAATACTCATGTTACCTGATCCACATATACATTTTATCACAGTAATATTCTGGTCAGAAAATGCAAACATCACACTTATGATTGTACCAAAGTCTAAATGGAAAATGAACATGGATTACTAAAAACATCCATGTCCAGGCTGCCTAATGCTCCCACTTGTCAATCTTTTTGGGGACTATATATTTGTTTTTTCCTAAGATTATATATTGAAACTCAATCATATTGAAAATGTCTAATCCAATCACTCACTTTACACTTTGCATGATTTCCTAATGTCTCTATGGATATCTGCTTTCCTACATATTTTCCCCAGTTCATCATTGTGACTGATTCTTCACACGTTCTGACATTCATATTCACTCTCTACCCGAAACCCTATTGCTAAAGAATTTTTGGTCCAAAACTTATACTCACTCTTCTTTTTAAACGTACAAACTGTCTTCCTAATACTACCAACTATCCCTTTTATCCTGGATGTTCTCTTCGACATTCAATCATCCAAGGTACAAGGTCCTATAACATTGTATATCGATTTATCTGAGACATCTGTGCAGAACATAATTCAAAGCTAAGTATCCCAATGAAGGTCCCAATGTCTTTCTGGGCTTCAAATCATACCTAGATTTCTGTTTCCATACTTATATTTTACCTATATATTCTTGTAAATATCGCAGGTTCCCAATACCATTATTCATCCAACAGAATGACTCCTCACCAAAATCGAACCTGTTATTAACCCTAACCATACACTCTTCCCTCAATCTACCTTTACAGAAGAGCAGGGACAGAGTTTGTCTTACAATACAGGAATGTAGGGGATCTTCCACCTGCTTAGAAACTCAATGGTCCAAGCAGAAATGATCCCTGGAGAAGTATTAGGCAGCTATGTAGGACCTGAGAGAGCAAAAGTCATCTTCCATGGCAAACAACCTTGTCAGGATGAAGGGTTGTGTCTGAATCAGCCTCTCTATTTTTAATGGAGAGAATATGGACCAAACCAGGACAATGTGGAGAGCTGTTTCTGGTTCCATATGGTTGATATACCATTCTAACTAGTGAAAGTGTCAGAGGAAGTAGGGTATCCTCCATCTCATGGGACCCTTGGAAGCAATTGTTATAACAAAGTGGTTGCCAAGGCAGTGAACTCATTAAATTCTTGAAATAAGTGACCTACCTCACTTTCTTGGTGATGGAACTCTCTGAATTTGGGATCCAGGAAGCCAGGCACACAGAGCCAGTCCCAGTCTCAGTCCCAGTGGGCTCACATGTTTGGATTTACCAAGGACAGAGTCTGTCTTTTTTGGTACCTACTGATGTGAGGATGGCCAAATGCGAGGAGAGTTCTGAAGACGGGCCTTCCCTGAGAAAGCATGTAGTGGTCAGAACAGGCTCCTGACAACTTCACAGTGTTTGACAAGGAGACCAGATCTAAGACAAGACAGGCCTTTTCGGGGGAACATAAAATGGCCCACCAGTCAAAGGACACTCTGGATAGTCACAGACTTACTTGGGGGAAGGAGGTGCCTTTTTGAGTGTGTGTGTGAGTTTGTGGTTTTGTCTCATGTTCTGAGAATAGGTAGGAAAGGCAGTGTGTTTGGTTTGGAGTGGACTATTTCTAGAAAGAACTTTGACAAGGCAAGTGTTTCTGTGTCTGTGTCTCCCACTGTGTCCATGGTTGTAGACATTAGAAAAGAGAATGCATCAATGGATGTGTCCTGTCTAGTAGAAAGCTTCCCAGCATTCATCCTGTCCATTTTAGAAATGGACTGCAGGTTGCCTTATCGATGGGCAACACCTACTATCTTACTAAGTTTCTGTTTTCTTCCTGAATTTTGGCCACTCTCCAGAATAGGTTCATGGTTTTGTGTCCAAAATATGTACCACCTCCAAACTCTGCGACATGGCTATGTTCTGGATAGCTGGAGGGAATTGGAGCATCTCAGAAAACTCAGATATCAGTGTGACCAGAAAAGCCTCAGTGGAGAAACCCTGTTTTGGGCCTTTTGCTAACCTATTGATCTTTTGCCCTGAATGTCAGGAAGGTCTTTGCCTCAGGCCACCCCTTGGTGAAGCCTGAAGGAAACAGTTTTCAAATGGAAATGAATGGGCATCACCTGTGGCTCTTTGCTTAATTGCTTTGGAAAGCCATGTGTCTGAATCAGCCTCTTGGCCCTGTGAGAGGCTATGGCTTAGATTTTCAGCGCCTGATGGATCTAAAGAAACATCCAATGTGTGCATCCAAAACCAAAATGGCAAAAACATAAGTCATTGTGGATGATGTCTCTTGCCTTCCTCTGTTAGGTTCCTGACCTTCTTCAAGGGAGTATAGGGATTTTTTGGGTCAAATGAGTTCTTCCAAGCTCTTCAGAGGTGCTTGGGTTTAATCATGAATCCAAATCACATAAGGAATTTATACCTGACAGTCAGTAGGCCTCTAATTGGAGAAGTAGAGCAGTATTAGCGGCAGACGTATGTGATCAATCCTAGTTCACAGGAAGGGTGTCCAGGCCACCCTGAGTTTAGGCAAATGAGGGGCAAGGAAGCTTATTTTGGACACTCTCTTGAGCTGCGCCATTCAAGGAATCCTCCAGCCAGAGGTTATGATGAGTGACTCTATGGAAGAAGATGAGGGCGATGTGGAATTGTTTTGGTTTTAATTGTGGTCATTTATGTGGTGGTTGGAAAAGATGACTGGGTGCACCTAGCCTTGAACACTGGTGTCATTCTCCTCAGAGACTGAGTTCTGTAACTGACCTCAGAGTAGTAATTGCTTTGAAATTGGTTGTGTCTTAATTAGCCTCTTGGCCCTGTGTGAGGCTGTGACTTAGATTATCAGCACCAGATGGATCGAAAGAAAGATCCCATGTGTGCATCCAAAACCAAAATGGCCAAAAGAGCAGTCATTGTGGATTAAGCCTCTTGCCTTTCTCTGTAAGGTTCTGAAAGAATAAAAGAAATTGAAATTGAAATTGAAATGTAAAGAACCAGGTTTGTAAACTTTCCAAGCTGCACTTTCCTGTGGCAGTTTAGACAATTCCCGGATCTGCCCATTAGATGTGTGTTGAAATCTTCCCTGACTACCTAGTTACTTAACAACCCTTTCCCAGAATCCCTGCAGCTCAGCAAGTATACATCTCAGGTATTCAACCAATCAGTTTAAATGTATACCCCTTCTTAGGGCTGACCAATCACCCCCTGCCCGAATTGTTCCCGCAAATGAAAGTGCTAATCATGCTTTAGAGTTGTTATTTGATTTTCCCATGGTATATGATGAATTGCTAAAGGAGGCTATCATGTATGTAAAGTCCCTGCCCTCTCTAAGGAATGTATATAAACTCTGCTCAAGTTGTTCTCAGGGCTCTTTGTTCTTTGCTCCTCTAAAGTGAGCTCTGAGCCCCAGCATGCTGGACCCCCAATAAAACCTTTGCTGTTGCATGAGAAAGCCTCTTGGTGGTCTTTTTCTCTGACGTTCGCCCCACCTATTCATCTGGAGGCCACAGGTGAGATATCCGGCAGCGGCGGACAAAAGACCCCAATGGACTCCTCTCGGGGTAAGTAAGGCACCTCTTTCTGGTTTTGGGTTTCAGGTTATGGATTGGCAAAGTGGCTGTCAGTGAAGAGCATTAGCTCTCTCTGATGGTGGCTGACAGATGTGTCACAGAGCTACAGGCCACGTTCCTGGGGGACACTCCAGAGGACTAGAGAAATCAAGGAATACTAATTTCTTCAACTCGTTTATATTTTGCTTCAGGATTCGGTTCGCCAGCCCATCAGGTTTTGCCGGCTACTCAGTTTTGGTCATTGTTCTGAACTCATGTTGAGTTTTCCGGCTGTCTTTATTGTCTAACCCATCAGGTTTTGGCAGTTACTCAGTTCTAATCTTTGTCTTGGACTCATGTTAAACGTTTACTGTTTGTCTTTGTCTGTGTTGCGTTTGTGTCTTCACTGTCCCTGTTTGAGTAACTCTCATTATGGGACAAAGCACTTCCACTTCTCTGTCCCTGACACTTGATCATTGGACTGATGTCCGCTCAAGGGCCCAGAATCTTTCTTTTTCAGTAAAATGCCGTACCTGGCAGATTCTCTGTGCTTCAGAATGGCCTATTCTCAGAGTCAGGTGGCCCCCCAGAAGGATCCTTCTACTTCCCTCTAATCCGAAAAGTCAGAGATATTGTCTTTCAGCTGGGGCCACGTGGCCACCCAGATCAACAGCCATATACCCCTTCGCCCAGCATCCTATCATTCAAACCTTCCACTCCTCCCCCTCTTCCTTCCATTCTCCCTGAGTCACAAGACTGGACACTCCTCCCACTCCTTATCCTCTACCCTCGCTCTCCAACCCCCAACACGTTCCAGATGATATTCTCGCCGCTGACTCAGCCTCTCCGCCGCTAGAGGCAATTGGGCCAGACCCAAGCACTCCAGGGGACTTCTCTGCAGCAGCAGCAACCCCTCCTCCCCTGGAGGAAGCTGGGCCACCTAAAGGAACCCGACGGTGACGGATAATAGAAAACTCGGAAGCCCCTATGATGCTTCCTCTCCGTCCCTACGGGCCAATGAACCGATCCAACTGGCACCCAAACACCTTTAAATGTAGGTAGCATCTGTCCACTTATCGCCAGACTCTAATAGCGGGTCTCCGAGTGGCCGCCAGAGGGCCGACTAATTTGGCCAAGGTAAGAGAGATTATCCAAGGGCCTAATGAGTCTCCCTCTATGTTTCTGGAGAGAATTATGGAAGCATATAGGAAATATACTCCTTTTGATCCTCAGGCAGAGGATGAACAAGCATCTGTTGCAATGGCCTTTATCGAGCAGGCTGCCCTAGATATTAAGAGAAAGTTACAACGTCTAGATGTATTACAAGATAAGACCTTGAGAGATTTAGTAAGAGATGCTGAGAAAGTATATTATAAGAGAGAAACTGAGGAGGAAAGGGAACAGAGGAGAGAGACGGAAAGGGAACAAAAGGAGGATGAAAGGAGCAAAAGGCAGACTAAAGCATTGACTAAGGTTCTGGTCAGAGCACCAAATATGCCAGAAGTTAAAAAGCAGAGAGTCAGAAAGGGATACCTGGGCCCCCGCCAATGGCTGCCCCTGGCCTCAGATCAGTGTGCCTACTGTAAAGAAAACAGGACACTAGGCCAAAGAGTGCCCCCGAAAGAAGCAGAGATGCCAGTCCGCCGTGCTGACTCTAGAAGAGGACTAGGAAAGTCGGGGCTCGGATCCCCTCTCCGAGCTCAGGGTAACATTTAAAGTGGAGGGGACCCCAGTGAACTTTGAAGTGGATACAGGAGCAGTATAATCAACCTTTAAGACCCCACTGGGCCCCCTATCAAATAAATGGTCCCCTGTTAAAGGTACTAATGGCAGTAGATATTGGGCTGGGACAACTAAGAGGACTATGGACCTAGGAAATGGAAAAGTCCACCACGCTTTCCAAGTAATCCAAGAATGCCCAGCCCCACTGATGGGCTGGGATCTGCTTACCAAACTCTGGGCTAGAATAACCTTTAACCCTGATGGTCCCCAAGTGGAGTTTCTAAAGCCTTCAGTAAAAACTCCCATAGTCATGGCTTTGACAACATCCGTAGAAGATGAACATCAACACTTCGCGCCTCCTAGGACTGATCAAACAGGCAAACTACCCCAGAAATGGATAAAAGATTATCCTAATGCCTGGGCAGAAACTGCTGGGTTAGGTCTAGCCATATAACAACCTCCAATAGTAGTAGAATTAAAAGCCTCTATCTCTCCAATCAGTGTTAAACAATATCCTCAAATCAAAGAAGCTAAGGATGGGATAAGGGCCCATATTCAGAAATACCTGGCTCTTGGGATCTTAAGGCCCTGTCATTTGTCCTAGAATATCCCCCTGCTACCAGTAAGAAAGCCAGGAACTGGGGACTACCGGACGCTTCAATACCTAAGAGAGATCAACAACAGAGTGCAGGACATTCACCCCACTGTACCGAATCCATATAATTTGCTTAGCGCTCTGAATCTGGAGCAGGAATGGTACACTGTGCTAGACTTAAAAGATGCTCACTTTTGCTTGCCCGTACATAAGGACACTCAGTTGCTGTTTGCATTTGAGTGGATAGACCCCGAAAAAGGGACATCTGTCCAACTAACCTGGACTAGACTCCCACAGGGGTTCAAAAACTCTCCCACTCTCTTTGATGAACCCCTCCACAAGGACTTCAATGACTTCAAAACTGCACACCCCGATGTCACCATACTCCAATATGTGGATGGTCTGCTACTGGCAGCCGACACCAAAGAGAACTATGAGTCTGGGACCCAAGCATTATTTTCCAAGCTTGCTCGGCTTGGATATAGGGCTTCTGCCAAAAAGGCCCAAATTTGTCAGCAAGAAGTAATCTTCCTGGGTTATTCTCTTAGGGGTGGCAAAGGATGGCTCACTGAGCCCACAAAATGAACCTTTGTGCAGATACTGCCCCCATCTAATAAGAGACAACTCAGGGAGTTTCTTGGGACTGCCGGCTTTTGCAGGTTATGGATTCCTGGGTTCGCGTCTCTGGCTGCCCCTTTATACCCGCTGATAAAGGGGGATGCCCACTTCCAATGGACCCCTGAGCACCAACAAGCTTTTGATAATGTCAGAAAAAAGGTGCTGCTATCTGCTCCGGCCTTAGCACTCCCAGATATAGAAAAACCCTTCAGTCTCTACATCGAGGAAAAGAAAGGAATAGCACGGGTTGTGCTCACTGAGACTTTGGGACCTTGGAAAAGGCCGGTAGAATACTTATCAAATAAACTGGACCCAGTGGCTAGTGGGTCGCCCCATTGCTTAAGAGCTATAGCAGCGGCAGCCCTTCTAATAAAAGATGCTGATAAATTAACGTTGGGACAGAAGCTAACGATTATAGTCCCCCATGCCCTGGAGTGCATCATCTGTCAGCCTCCAGAGATGTGGCTATCAAACTCTAGAATAACCCACTACCAGAACCTCTTGCTTGACAAAGACAGAATCACGCTGGGACCCGCTGCTCCACTCAACCCGGCTACACTGCTGCCAGAAGAATCATCAAGACCCGTTGCTCATGAGTGTCAACACATACTGGCAGAGGAAACCAGTATACGACGAGACTTGAAGGATCAGCCACTGCCTTGCCCTGAAGTTGTATGGTTTATGGATGGCAGCAGCTTCCTCCAAGATGGTAAGCGGTGGGCTGGAGAAGCAGTAGTTAGCAAAATTAATGTCATCTGTTCCTCTGGTCTCCCAGAACTGACATCAGCCCAAAAAGCAGAACTGATTGCCCTTACGAAAGTATTGGAACTAGCAACAGGCAAAAGGGCCACCATATACACTGATAGCCGCTATGCATTTGCCACTGCAAATGTGCACGGGGCTATTTACCATCAAAGGGGGTTATTAACCTCCACCTGGAAAGAAATAAAGAACAAAGGTGAGATCCTCCAACTTCTCTCAGCAGTGCAGGGCCCTAAGGAACTAGCTATAGTGCACTGCCCAGGGCACCAGAAGGGAAACGAACCCTTGGCGGTTGGAAAAAGAAGGGCAGATGAGGAAGCTTAATTGGCAGCCCTAAATGGAGTGACTGTGTTAACTTTTTCCACACCAGGGGGAACAACAATCAGGAGACTTGGCCGCACCGGAACATTCAGGCAACTTATCATCTGAGGAGACAGATACAGAACTCTGGGATCCTACAGAGCCAAGTTTACAATTTCAAAAAGCCCACCTTTATGTCAAAGACGTACACCAGCTCACCCACTTAGACTCAGAGAAGATATAGGCACTCTTAAAGGACCGGAGAAAGGACTTATTATTGACTGACTCACAGAGGAAAGAAATAGCTGAGCAGGTGACTAGAGCTTGTCAAGTCTGCCAAGTAGTTAATGCTTACCCATCCAAGCTTCCTGCAGGGAAGCGCTTACAAGGAACCAGACAAGGACAATTCTGGGAATTGAACTTTACTGAAATTAAGCCAGCAAGGTATGAACTTAAATATCTCCTAGTCTTTGTAGATACTTTTTCAGGATGGGTCGAAGCCTTCCCCATGAAGAAAGAAACAGCTCAGATGGTAGTCAAAAAGATCGTAGAAGACATTTTTCCAAGGTTCGGCCTGCCTAAGGTAATAGGGTCCGCTAACGGACCGGCATTCATGCCCCAGGAAAGTAAGGGATTTGCCAGGACCCTGGCGATTAATTGGAAGTTACATTGTGCTTATAGACCCTATAGCTCAGGACAGGTAGAAAGGATAAATAGAACCATCAAAGAGTACTTAACAAAATTAAGCTTGGATACTGGCATAAAAATTGGACTATGCTCCAACCTTATGCACTGTTTTGTGAAAGAAATACCCCCTCCGCCTCTTTGTGTAACCTCACCTCTTATGAAATTCTCAATGGTGCCCTTCCTCCAGTAGGGGACCTAATCCCAACTATGAGACTTAATGATTCCTTTCACACCCCCTTGCTTGACAGATTTAAAGCCCTTTAACAAACCCAGCACCCAGCGATACCTGTGGAAACATTTGGCCTCTGCTTATCAGACTGGAGACGAGGGAACCCCACATTGATATCAAGTGGGAGGCTTCGTCTACGTGAGATGGCGTCAGGTGTCATCCCTGGAACTCCACTGGAAAGGACCATACCAGGTGCTGCTTATAACACCCACAGTGGTGAAAGTGGATGGGATCACTTCCTGGATCAATGCCTCCCATCTCATGCCTGAGCCCTGTACAGACTCTGGCTGGAAACTTCTACAGACTGGTATCCATCTCAAGTTGCGTGTCCGTCATGTGGGTAGGGCTATGGATTCTTCCCATGACCACCAGCAGCCCTAATCCCCATCAGCGTGCTCAGCAACAAGGGCAAGTAATGAATCCTAATGGGCAAGTAGTGTGATCTATTTCACAAACAGCCACCTTATGGACTTGGTGGCCATCTCTCCACCCGGAAATTTGTCAGCTTGCCATAGGCTTCCCTGACTGGGATCTCCCTGACATAGAGGACCCCACACAGATCCCACTCAAACCCTAACTAGGGCAACATAGACCACCTTAACCCATGAATTGTGGATGTCATCTCCCCCAGCTCAGGTGTAAACTAGCCAGTCTTGACTATTATGTGTGCCCACCTGATTTCCAAAGTCATAAAACAGGCCCAAACCTGTGGAGGACCCAGTGACTTTTATTGTAGATCTTGGGGTTGTGAACAAACGAAAGCTGCATGGTGGAACCCAAACTCCCCAGAAAGGTATGATTCCGGTAGGATGAAATGACACCTGGATTGATCCCAAGAAATGTGCTGCTTGCCCAGTGGTGTCAAAAACTCGCTGTGGAAAGAATACTCTATGTTACCCCCTCAATATAACTTTCACTTCCAAAGGAAGGGGCTACCTCAGAAAAACCTGGCCTATGGGAAATACGTGGGGAATGCGATTCTATATTTATGGCCCAGGTGATGAATTTGGTCTCTGGTTCACCGTCTGGCTTAAAAAGAAAGAAAATCCCACAGCAATAGGACCCAATCCCCTCAAGCCAGGGATTAAGCCTCCTAAACCTTCCATGCCTAGATCTACCAGAACCCCTCTACCATCTAATACTTCCTGGATTCCGTCTTTGCCTACTTCCCCAGTCCAGAGTACATCTGACTCCTCCCCCTGGGAACTAATTAAAGGAACCTTTATGGTACTGAACTCCACACAGTCAGAACTCCTTGTATTTCAGCCCAGGTTTTTGACAGCCCTGTAAATTATTGTGTAATGGTGCAGATACTCTCCAGGGTACTCTATCATAATGCCTAATCATTTGAAGGTCTACTAGGGGGACAAACAACCCGATATCAAGGGGAACCATTGTCCCTTACTCTAGCCATCCTATTGGGGATAGGAGCTGCTGCAGGAGTGGGTATGGGAACAGCTTCTATGATGCGTGGTTAACAACAAATGGCCCAATTAGAAACAGCAATAAATCAAGACTTGAAGACGTTAGAGACCTCCATCACAGCTTTGCAGGAATCCTTAACCTCTCTCTCTGAAGTTGTTTTACAGAACAGGTGAGGATTAGACCTCCTCTTGATGAGGGAGAGGGCCTCTGTGTTGCACTTAGAGAAGAATGTTGTTTTTATGCTGACCATATTGGAGTTGCAAAATAATTCATGAGTAAATTAAGAAAATACCTTGAAGAGCGCCAGAGAGAATGGGAGATTCAACAAGGGTGCTTTGAGTCATGGTTAACCGAGTACCCCTGGTAACTACACTAATATCAGACTTAGCTGGACCCCTGATCATCCTTATGGTGTTGCTAACTGTGGGACCTTGTTTGCCTAACCACATAGTTTCCTTTCTCCAGGCTCAGATTAGGCAGGTGAAACTCATGATAATCAGACAGAAATATGCTGCACTGGTAGGAATAGAATGTGAAACCCCACAATAATTTTGATTCATTACTTTTAAGATTAAAAGTAGTCAGAAAAAGGGGTGGGAAATGAAAGAATAAAAGAAATTGAAATTGAAACGTAAAGAACCAGGTTTTGTACATTTTCCAAGCTGCACTCAGAACCTGAAATTCCTGTGGCACTTAAGACAATTCCCGGATCTTCCCATTAGATGTGTGTTGAAATCTTCCCTGACCACCTCGTTACTTAACCACCCCTTCCCAGAAACCATGCAGATTTGCACGTATACATCTCAGTGCTTCAACCAATCAGTTTAAATGTATACTCCTTCTCACGGCTGACCAATCACCCGCTGCCCAACCTGTTCCCACCAATGAATGTGCTAATCATGTTTTAGAGTTATTATTTGATTTTCCCGCGGTATATGATGATTTTCTAAAGGAGGCTATGATGTATGTAAAGTCCCTGCCCTCTCTAAAGAATGTATATAAACTCTGCTCAAGTTGTTCTCGGGGCTCTTTGTTCTTTGCTCCTCTGAAGTGAGCTCTGAGCCTCAGCATGCTGGACCCCCAATAAACCCTTTGCTGTGGCATGAGACAGTCTCTTGGTGGTCTTTTCCTCCGAAGTTCGTCCGACCTTTTCAGTTCCTGACTTCCGTCAAGTGAGAATAGGGATCATTTGGGTCAAATGAGTTCTTCAAAGCCCTACAGTGGATAGCCCATAGGTGCTTGGGTTTTCTCATGACTCCAAATCACATAGAAAATCTACACCTGACAGTCATTAGGCCTCAAATTGGAGAAGCAGAGCAGTATTAAAGGAAGGCTTATTTGATCACTCCTGGTTCAAAGGAAGCGTGTTTAGGCCACCCTGACTTTTGGCAAATGAGGGGCAATGGAGCTTATTTTGGACACTGTCTTTTGCTGCACCCCTCATGGAAACTTCCAGCCAGAGGTTATGATGCATGTCTGTGTAGAAGAAGATGAGGCCCATGTGGGAGTGTTTTGATTTAAATTGTGGTCATATGTGTGGTAGCTGGAAGAGATTACTGGGTCCTCCTGGGCCTGAACTCTGGTGTGACTCCTTTTAGACACTGTGTCCTGGAACTGAGCTTAGTGAAGTATTGCCATGAGTTGTGTTGGGATTTGAGGAGGCCATGCATGAGAGTCGCCCTTGGAACCTGAGATGTAGGCCCAGCGTAGCTTTCCACAGAGCACTGGGAATCTCAGTCAGGATACCCCAAGATTTTCTTCTGAAAGACTTGGCAGCCATAGTTGAGATCAAAACACTCATGGATCTCAATTGTAGAGCTCAATGAGCCTGACTTCAGGTGACCTTTTGGACACTCTTTGGGAAGCCTTGCCTGTGAGAGTTCTCCAGAGTTTTCATTGAAATGATCATACTCACCATTTAATGGTTCCTGCATGAATTGAAATCCACTGTGCCTCCAACTTCATCCTTGATAAATGGCTAGATAAATAGTTTAAATTTTTGAAATTCCCATGAACAGGTGGCATACAGAACCTTTGGATGTCCTATTTCTGATCATGAGTGTACCAGACAGTGCCTTGATTGATTGGGTTTAATGAAAATGGTGTAGAACCGAGATCCCAGTAATTTGGAGCCTGATGAGTAGAGGGCCTAGAGCAGCGGTAGGCAGGTGTGTGATAAAACATCTGTGATGGGGCCATGTGGATCTGCCTTTGGATTCCAAATGTCATGAGACGGACATGGTGCAGCCAGGAGACCATTATAAGTAAACACATCTTGTTATATGGAGAGGTTTTAGGGTAATTTACAGAATCAGGTTGCTATGGTCAAGGGAGCAAGCTATGTGGTATAGAGGCCGGTTTCATGAATGCTCATGTGTGAGCCACCACATGTGATAGAACTCCCTCCAGCACTGTGTTCCAGTTGAACTCCTTGTATTTCATGAAGCAAATACAAAACTCGCAGTGCAGCAGCAAGAAACACCAGGAAAAGTGGAGGATTACTAAATGGCTTCACAGTCCACACGGGCAGACACTTAGACCACTGTGTCCCAGTTGAACTCCATGTATTTCGTGAAGCAAATACCAAAGTCGCAGTGCAGCAGCAAGAAACACAATGAAGAGTGGAAGAGGAACAAATGAATATACAATCCACGCGGGGACACACTTAGCCCCAAGTGGCCATAGTATACCTACAAAGAGAGAATTCAGCACTGCTCCCTCATGTTCATTGGAATATTACAATTTATGTCCTCCAGGTCACATAGATGCTGACCCAGATTTGATCGTCTCACTAGAAGGAAGCAAAAGCTCCTGAAAACAACATATATTTCAAGTGCCCAAACTCAGAGGCAGTTTCTCAAGAAGTATTTAGGCCAGCAGAGCTCTGTGATTGTGGAGTGCTTACCCTGTCCCTTACTTTTGAAAACTCCTCTACCACCTCCATGGTTGTGAACTCCTGATCAAATTCCATTTCAGATATGTATTCACATATTTTCTATCTCTTTTCCTCTAATTGTCTCTTACTTGGGGCGAAGTTAATGTCAAGGGATTGTTCTGGATGAGAGTGGGAAGATTTTTCTGAAGCACATATTTGCATACACATTGGATTCATTTTCCTATTTTCCATTCAAAATACTGAATCACTGACATTAACACATACCCTACTAGACTCTGACTACTAATCCTAATATGTTGGAGAAAAATACCCCCAAAAGAATAGAACTACAAGCAGTTCAGAGGAGGCATGGTGGATAGTTGGGCTTGCCTTTTGAATTATATAGTGTAGGAGTTTTAAATCTTGTCAATTTTTTTTGAAATAGTTCTCCATGTATTTTAAAAGTTAAGAAATATGTGAATTCCTGTCTCCCTTTCTCTGAAGCCTATTCAGCACCTGTATTTTTATATGCACATTTAGAATCCTAACTGTTACCACACGTACGTTCTTGTGTGGAGGCTGAATTGGCAGATACAAATTGTGAAAAGGGATCACTCCTCCTAAACGCTGTTGGAACTGAAAATTCAACCTGTGGGTGAGCTTCCTAGTTGAACAACATTATACATAAATCGATGTTCAGTAAAATGAATTTATTTGGATCTGTGGATGATATATATTTCATGGTGATTTTAAATTGGCATATAGTGCTACTTTTTAATGTCTGTGAATGTTTGTGTGTGTGTGTATATATATATATATATATATATATATATATATATATATATATATACACACTCTCCAGATTTTTCAAAATATGAAATATATGTGTATTATTTTACACATCCTAAATTTTTCATATTCATGAATGTGGATTTATAATCATCTTTTCACAAGATTATTCTCAGAAATATTCACATACCCTACTAGACTCTGACTACTAATCCTAATATGATGGAGAAAAGTAACGCAAACAGAATAGAAATACAAGCATTTCAGAGGAGGCATGTTGTATATTTGGACTTGCCTTTTGCATGATAAATGGTAGGTGTTATAAATCTGGTCAGTTTTCAATTGAAATAGTTCTCCATGTGTTTTTAAAATTAACAAATATATGAATTCCTGTCCCTTTCTCTGTAGCCTATTCATCATATGTATTTTTATATGCATTTATAGTATCCTACCTGGTATCACATGTACATTTTTGTGAGTTGGCTGACTTGGTAGATACAAATTGTGAGAAGAGATCACTCCTCCAAATCGTTGTTGGAACTGAAAATTCCACCTATAGGGGAGCTTCCTAGTAGAAAAACATTATACATAAACTCATGTTCAGTAAAATAAATATTTTTGCATCTTTGGATGATATATATTTATAGATGAATTTTGAGTGGCATATATATTGCTACTTTTTAATGTCTGTGTGTGTGTTTTGTGTAAATATATATATATATATATATATATATATATATATATATATATATATACACTCTCCAGATTTTTGAAAATATGAAATATATGTGTCTTATTTACACTCGCTAAATTTATTCATGTTCATGGACTTGGATTTATAATCAACTTTTCACAAGATTATTCTCAGAAATATTCATCCACCTGAAAAACAGATTTAACTAATATTTCTACAGTAACTGACCAAGTTTAACATCAATGCACCTTGATTCCGATATGACAAGCTGTGCATTTTGACGTTCATTTTTATTAAACCCTGGTACATTAATATTTATTCGTATTATGGACATCATAGGATATATATTTCATCCACAAATTCACAAATTTATGGGCATTTGTTTCACTTTCAATCAATTCCTGCTTCAGAACACATGTATTCCTCCAGGTGTCTTGACTGGTCTTTTCATGTGACTTCTACCCAAACACATTATTTTCGATTTTCATAATCAATTTTGAAGCAAAACTCACACCCTTTATGATAAACCATAACCCTAATATTACAAATAGATGTATAATTGGTTTGAATGAATGTATGTTTATCAATATAAAATTTTCTTTATATTTTCAGATACCACTTCAATCCATTTTTTAAAGTTGAAACCAATTATATTCTTTATTCACACTATTGTCTATTCATACATTTTCTCTATATTCAGAGACACAGGGTGCACGTATTTGTACCCCCAATACTAATTTATATGTCTTCAACATATTGCTTCCAGAAATGGTGGAAGAAATACTCATGTCACCTGATATAAATATACATTTTTTCAGTGTAATATTCTGGACACAAAACGCAAATGTCACACTTATGATTGTACCAAATCCTAAATAGGAAGTGAGCATGGATTACTAAAACCATCCATGTCCAGGTGGCCTAATGCTCTCAAATGTCTATCCTGTCGGTGACTACATATTTGTTTCTTCCTAAGATTATATATTAAATCTCAACCTGTTGAAAATGTCTAATCCTATCACTCACTTTATACTTTGCCTGATTTCCTAATGTTTCTATTGATAAATGCTTTCCTACATATTTTTTCCAGTTCATCACTGTGACCAACTCTTCACATGTGCTGACATTTACATTCACTCTCTAACCAAAACTCTATTGCTAAAGTACTTTTGGTCCAAATCCTATTCTCACTCTTCTATCTAAACCTACACTATCTTCCTAATCCTACCGACTATCCCTTTTTGACTGGATGTTTTCTTACACATTCAATCAACCAAGGTACATGGTCCTTTGCCATTATATATCGATTTATCTGAGATATCTGTGCAGAACATTGTTCAAAGCTAAGTTTCCCACTCCAGTGCCCAGTGCACTTCTGGGCTTCAAATCTTATCTAGAATTCCATTGTCATACTTATATTTCACCTCTATATTCTTATAAATACCACAGGATCCCAATATTCTTATTCATCCAGCAGAATGATTCCTAACACCAATCAAACCTGTTATTAACCCTAACCATATACTGTTCCCTCAATCTATCTTTACAAAAGAGCAGGACTGAGTTGGTCTTACAATACAAAAATGTAGGGAGACTTTCACCTGCTGAGAAGCTCAAAGGTCTATGCAGATATAATCCCTGGAGAAGATATAGGGAACTATGAAG
This sequence comes from Callospermophilus lateralis, assembly GCF_048772815.1. Classification (NCBI taxonomy): domain Eukaryota; kingdom Metazoa; phylum Chordata; class Mammalia; order Rodentia; family Sciuridae; genus Callospermophilus; species Callospermophilus lateralis. Next base: position 88,880 of record NW_027512556.1, read on the forward strand.
TACCTGAGAGAGAAAAAGTCATCTTCAATTGCAAACCACCTGGTCATGACGAAGGGATGTGTCTGAATCAGCCTCTATCTTCTTAATGTAGAGAAGATGGACCAAACCAGGCCTATGTAGAGAGCTGTTCCCAGGTGCCTATGGTTGATATAACTTTCTATCTTGTGAAATTGTAACAGGAAATAGGGGCAGCCTCCATCTCATGAGACCCTTGGAAACAACTGTTAGGACAAAGTGGTTGCAAAGGCAGCAAATTCAATCAGTTCCAGAAAGAAGTGACCTCATCTAATTTTCTTGTTGAAGGAACACTCTAAACTTGGAATCCAGGCACCCAGAGGCAGTCCCAGTTCCAGTCCCAGTGGGCTCACTTGTTTAGATTTACAGAGGACAGAGTCCGTCTTTCTTGGTAAATACTGATGTGAGTATGGCCAAATGCCAGGTGAGCTCTGAAGAGGGGCCTTTCCTGAGAAAGCAGGTAGTGTCTCACTGCTGGTCCCGGCCAATTTCACAGAGTTAGCCAAAGAGACCTGATCTGAGACAGGACAGGCCGTTTCGGGGGAACATAAAATGGTCCACCAGTCAGAGGGCTCTCCAGATAGTCACATACCTACTTGGAGGAAGGAGGTGCCTTTGTGGTTGTGGGTGTGCGTTTGTGGTTTTGTCTCATGTTCTGAGAATAGGTAGGAAAGGCAGTTTGTTTGGTTTGGAATGGACTGTGTCTACTGAGTGCTTTGACAAGGCAAGTGTTTCTATGTCTGTGTATCCCACCGTGTCTGTGGTTGTAGACATTAGAAAAGAGAATGCATCAATGGATTTGTCATGTCTAGTAGAAAGCTTCTCAGCATTCATCCTGCCTAATTTATGAATGGACTGTGGATTGCCTTATGGATGTGCAACACCTACTATCTTCCAAAGTTCCTGTTTTCTTCGTAGAATTATGGCCACTCTTCAGAATAGGCTTATGATTTTATGTCCACCATATGAACCACCTCCAAGATCTGTGACATGGCTATGTACTGGATAGCTGAAGGGAATGAGAGCATGTCAGAAAACACAGATATCATTGGGACCAGGAGAGTCTCAATGGAGAAACCCTGCTTTGGGTCTTTTGCTTACCTATTTGTCTGTTGCCCTGAATGTCAGGAAGTTCTTTGACTCAGGCCACCCCTTTTTGAAGCCTGAAGAAAACAGTTTTCAAATGAAAATGAATGGGCATCACCTTGGGCTCTTTGCTTAATTGCTTTAGAATGGGATGTGTCTGAATCAGCCTCTTGGCCCTGTGTGAGGCTGTGGCTTTGATTCTCAGCACCTGATGGGTCTAAAGAAGGATCCCATGTGTGCATCCAAAACCAAAATGGCCAAAAGAGCGGTCATTGTGGATGGAGTCTCTCGTCTTCCTCTGTAATGTTCCTGCCTCCATCAAGTGAGAATAGGGATCCTTTGGGTCAAATGAGTTCTTCAAAGCCCTGCAGAGTCTAGCCCATAGGTGCTTGGGTTTTCTCATGACTCCCATTTACAAAAAGAATCTAAACCCCACAGTCAATAGGCCACAAATTGCAGAAGTGGAGCAGTATTAACGGCAGGCCTATTTGATCACTCCTGGTTCACAGGAAGGGAGTCCGGGCCTTTAGGCATATGAGGGGTAAGGAAGCTTCTTTTGGACATTGTCTTGGGCTGTGCCCCTCATAGAATCCTCCAGCCAGAGGTAATGATGAGTGTCTATATGGAAGAAGATGAGGTCCATGTGGGAGTGTTTTGGTTTTAATTGTGGTCACTTGTGTGGCGGTTGGAAGAGATGAATTGGTCCACGTGGGCTGGAACTCTGGCGTAATTACCCTTAGAGACTGCATTCTGGAACTGATCTTAGAGAAGTATTGCAATGAGTTGTGTTGGGATTTTAGGAGACCACGCATGGAGTCCTTGGAAAATGAGTCTTGACCCAGGGTTGCTTTCCACAGAGCACTGGGAATCTCAGCCAGGATATCACATGATTTTATTCTGAAAGACTTGGCAGCAATAGTTGAGAGTCTAAACAAACATGGACCTCATATTGTAGACCTCAATGGGCCTGGCTTCATGTGAACTTTTGGCCACTCTTTTGGAAGCCTTGCCTGTGAGAGTTCTCGAGAGCTTTCATTAAAATGAGTTTCCTCAACATTTAATGGTTCCTGAATGAATTGAAACCCACAGTGCCTCCAACTTCATCCTTTAAAAATGGTTAGATAAATACCATGAAATGTTTAAAATTCCCATGAGCAGGTGGCACTGGAAAACCTTTGGATGTCCTGTTTCTGATTATGAATATACCAGAAGGTGCCTTGATTGACTGGTTTTCATGAAAATGGTATAGAAAAGAGATGCAAGTAAGTTCGAGCCTGCTGAGTAGTGGACCTAGAGAAGTTGTGGGCAGGTGTGTGATAAAAAATCTGTGGTTTGGCCATGTGGATCTGCCTTTGGCTTCCAAATGGATTACGACTGATATGGTGCAGCCAGCAGACCCTTCTCTTAAAAGGCATCTTGTTATATGTAGGAGTTTCAGGGCAATGTTCAGAATCAGGTTGCTATGCTCAAGGAGGCATGCTGGTGGGATAGAAGCATGGTTGGTGCATTTTCCTGCAGACCCTGACCCACCACACGGGACAGAACTCGCTCCAGCACTGTGTCCCAGTTGAACTCCTTGTTTCATGAAGCAAATGCCAAATTGCGAGTGCAGCAGCAAGAAACAGCACGAAAAGTGGAGGATGACCAAATGAGTTCACAGTGCACACGGGGAGACACTTAGCCCCCATTGGTCACAGTTTACCTACAAAGAGAGAATTTAGCAAGGCTGCCTCATGTTCATTGGAAAACAAGAAACCATGTGCTCACAAAGGTCACAAAAATGCAGACCAGCTTGGATGGTCTCACTACAATGGAAGCTAAAGCTCCTGACAACAACATATATTTCATGTGCCCAACCTCAGAGGCAGTTTCTTAAGAACTCTTTAGGCCAGCAGAGCTCCATGTTTGTGGAGAGTTTACATTGTCCCTTAATTTTGGAAACTCCTCTACCTTCTCCAAATTTGTGAAAATTGAGCAGTTTCCATTGCAGATATGTATTCACAGATTTTCTAACTCTTCTGCTCTAATTGTGTCATACATGGGGCGAAGGTAATGTCAAGGCATTGCTCTGGATGAGAGTGGGAAGATATTTGTGTAGCACATATTTGCATACACATTGCATTCATTTTCAATTTTCTATTCGAAATACTGAATCCCTGACACTATCCCATACCCTACTATCCTCTGACTACTAATCCTAATATGATGGAGAAAAATACCCAAACAGAATAGAAATACAAGCAGTTCAGAGGAGGCATGCTGCATACTTGGACTTACCTTTTGCATGATAAATGGTAGGTGTTATAAATCTAGTCAATTTTTAATTGAAATAGTTCACCATGTGTTTTTAAATTAAACAAATATATGAATTCCTGTCTCCCTTTCTCTGTAGCCTATTCATCACATGTATTTTCATATGCACTTATAGAATCCTACCTGGTATCACATGTACATTTTTGTGAGATGGCTGACTTGGCAGATACAAATTGTGAGAAGAGATCACAACTCCAAATTGCTGTTGGAACTGAAAATTCCACCTATAGGGAAACTTCCTAGTAGAACATCATTATACATAAACTCATGTTCAGTAAAATAAATATTTTTGCATCTGTGGATGATATATATTTAAAGATGAATTTTGATTGGCATATATATTGCTACTTTTAAATGTCTGTGTGTGGTTTTTTTTTTGTGTGTGTGGGTATGTGTGTATATATATATATATATATATATATATACACTCTCCAGATTTTTCAAAATATGAAATATATGTGTCTTATATACACTCTCTAAATTCATTCATGTTCATGCATGTGGATTTATAATAAACTTTCCAAAATATTAGTCTCAGAAATATTCATCCACCTTAAATACATATTTGTTTCCTAGTACTGAAAACTAACTTCAGTGAATGGTGCATACAAATGTTAATAATTCTACAGGAACTGATCCAGTCTATCACCAATGCAAGTAGATCCCAATGGGACATGATATATAATATGATGTTCATTTATATTCAACACTGGTACATTATTATTTCTTCACTTTTTGCTCATCATAAGATATGTATTTCATCCACAAGTTCACAAATTTGTAGGCATTTCTTTAAACTTTAATCACTTCCTACTTCACAACACATGTATTGTCAGGGTTTCTTGACTGGTCTTTTCATGAGACTTCTTTCCAAACACATTATTTTCGATTTCCATAATCACTTTTGAAGTAAAACTCACACACTCTTCATGATAAACCAAAACACTAATATTGACATTAGATGAATAACTGGTTGGAATGAATGATTGTATATGCATATAAGATTTCCAGTAATTTTTCAGATATCAGTTCATCCCATTATATTAAGTCGGAACAAGTTATATTACTTATTCACAGTATGGTCTATTCATGCTTTATCTCTATATTCATAGACATAGGGTACACCTCTTTGTACGCCCAATACTAATTTTATGTCTTCAGTATATTGCTACCAAAAATGGTGGAAGAAATACTTATGTCACCTGATCTACATATACATATTATCACAATAATATTCTGGACAAAAATGTAAATGTTACACTTATGATTGAACCAAGCAAAGCCTAAATGAAATGTGAACATAGATTACTAAAAACATCCATGTCCAGGGTGCCTAATGCTCTCAAATGTCAATATTATTGGTGACTTCATATTTGTTTCTTTCTAAGATTCAACCTCAAGCCTGTTGAAAATGTCTAATCCTCTCACTCACTTTATACTTTCCCTGATTTCGTAATATCTTTATTGATATCTTCTTTTCTACATGTTTTCCCCACTTCATCATCGTGACTGGCTCTTCATATGTGCTGACATATACATTCACTCTCTAACTGAAATCCTATTGCTAAAGAACTTTTGTTCCAAATCATATACTCACTCTTCTTCCTAAAACGACCGACTATCTTCCTAATCCTACCGACTATCCCTTTTTGAAGGGATGTTCTCTTCTACCTTCAATCTTCCAAGGTACAAGGTCCTATGCCATTGTGTATCAAATTATCTGAGACATCTGTGCAGAACATAATTCAAAGCTAAGTATCCCAATCAAGGGCCCAATGCCCTTATGGGTTTAAAATCATACCTGGATTTCTGCTTTCATACTTATGTTTCACCTCTACATTCTTGTAAATATACCAGGTTCCCAATACCATTATTCATCCAGAAGAATGATTCCTAACACAAATCGAAATCAAACCTGTTATTAACCCAAAACATACACTGTTCCCTCAATCTCATTTTACAGAAGAGCAGGGACAAAGTTGTTCTTACAATACAGAAAAGTAGGGGACCTTCCACCTGCTGAGATCCTCAAAGGTCCATGCAGAAATGATACCTGGAGAAGTTGTAGACAGGTATGAAGGACCTGAAAGAGCAAAAGTCATCTTTGATGACAAACCACCTGGTCAGGATGAAGGGATGTGTCTTAATCAGCCTCTCTCTTCTTATTGTGGAGAAGATGGACCAAACCAGGCCTGTGTGTGTGCCTATGGTTGATATACCATTCTAAATTGTGAAAGTGTCAGAGGAAGAAGGGGCAGCCTCCATCTCATGGGGCCCTTGGAAGCAACTGTTAGGACCAAGTGGTTGCAAAGGCAGTGACCTCATTCAGTTCCAAAGAAAGTGTCATACCTCATTTCCTTGGTGATGGAACTCTCTGAACTTGGTATCCAAGAAGCCAGGCACCCAGATGCAGTTCCAGTCCCAGTCCCAGTGGGCTCACTTGTTTGGATTTACCAAGGACAGATTCAGTCTTTCTTGGTACCTACTGATGTGAGGATGGCCAAATGCCAGGAGAGCTCTGAAGAGGGACCTTTCCTGAGAAAGCAGGTAGTGGCTCACCACTTTTTCCTGACAACTTCACATAGTTGGCCAAGGAAACCAGATCTGAGAGAATACAGGCCATTTCGGGGGAACATAGTATTGCCCACCAGTCAGAGAACACTCCGGATAGTCACAGACCTACTTAGGGGAAGGAGGTGCCATTGTGAGTGTGGGTGTGTGGTTTTGTCTCTTGTTCTGAGAATAGGTAGGAAAGGCGGTTTGTTTGGTTTTCAGTGAACTATTTCTAGTAAGTCATTTGACAAGGTGAGTGTTTCTATGTCTGTGTATCCCACTGTGTCCGTGGTTGTAGACATGAGAAAAGACAACGCAACAATGGATGTGTCCTGTGTAGTAAAAAGATTCCCAGCATTCATCCTGCCCAATTTATGAATGGACTGCAGCTTGCCTTATGGATTGGCAAAACCTACTACCTTCCTAAGTCCCTGTTTTCTTCCTGAATTCTGGCAACTCTCCAGAATAGTCTCATTGTTTTGTGTCCAAGATATGTACCAACTCCAAGGTCTTTGACATGTCCATGTACTGGATACCTGAAGGGAATGGCCAGTATCTCAGAAAACTCAGATATGAGTGTGACCAGAAAAATCTCAGTGGAGATACCATGCTTTGGGCCTTTTGCTTACCTATTGTTCTGTTGCCCTGAATGTCAGGAAGATGTTGGGCTCAGGCTACCCCTTTGTGAAGCCTGAAGAAAACAGTTTTCAAATGGAAATGAATGGGCATCACCTGTGGCTCTTGCTAAATTGCTTCGGAAAGGGATGTGTCTGAATCAGGCTCTCTACCCTGTGTGAGGCTGTGGCTTAGATTCTCAGCACCTGATGGATCTAAAGAAAGATCCCATGTGTGAAACCAAAACCAAATTCACAAAAAATTTCAGTCATTGTGAATGAATTCTATTGCCTTTCTCTGTAGGTTCCTGAAATCAATCAAGTGAGAATAGCGATCCTTTTGGTCAAATGAGTTCTTCAAATCTCTGCAGAGGTGCTTGTCTTTTCTCATGACTCCAGTTCACCTAAAGAATCTAAACCCCACAGTCAGAAAGCCTCAAATTGGAAAAGCGGAGCAGTATTAATGACAGGCCTATTTGATCACTCCTGGTTCACAGGAAGGGTGTCCTTCCCACCCTGACTTGAGCCAAATGAGGGGCAAGGGAGCTTATTTTGGACACTCTTTTGGAATGTGCCCCTCATGGAAAGCTCCAACCACTGCTTATGATGAGTGTCTATAAGGAAGAAGATGGGGCCATGTGATAGTGTTTTGTTTTTAATTGTGTTCATTTGATTGGCGGTGTGAAGAGATGACTGGGTCAACCTGGGCTTGAACTCTGGTTTGATTCCCCTTAGAGACTGCATTCTGGAATTGACCTCAGAGAAGTATTGCCATGAAAAGTGTTGGGATATTAGGAGGCCACACATGAAAGTCACCCTTGGAAACTGAGATCTAGGCCCAGGGTGGTTTTCCAAAGAGTACTGGGAATCTCAGCCAGTATATCACATGATTTTATTCTGAAAGACTTGGCAGGGATAGTTTTGAGTCAAAACACACATGGACCTCACATTGGAGACCTCACTGCGCCTGGCTTCATGTGACCTTTTGGCCACTCTTTTGGAAGCCTTGCCTGTGAGAGTTCTCCAGAGCTTTCTTTGAAATGAACTTCCTCAACATTTAATGGTTCCTGAATGAATTGAAACCCACAGTGCCTCCAACTTCATCCTTGAAAAATGGCCAGATAAATACCATGAAATTTTTAAAATTCCCATGACCAGGTGGCACTGGAGAACCTTTGGATGTCCTGTTGCTGATCTTGAGTGTACCAGACCCTGCCTTAATTCACTGGGTTTCATGAAAATGGTGTAGAACAGAGATGCCATTGAGTTATAGCCTGCAGAGTTGTTGGCCTAGAGAAATGGTGTGCAGTTTTGTGATAATACATCTGTGTTGTGACCATGTGGTTCTGCCATTGGCTTCCAAATTCATTGTGACTGCCATGGTGCAGCCAGGAGACCTGTATATGTAAAAGCATGTTTTTATATTGAAAGATTTCAGGGCCATGTTCAGAATCAAGTTGCTATGGACATGGGGGCAAGCAAGTTAGAGCCTGCAGAGTATTGGGCCTAGAGAAGTGGTCTGCAGTTGTGTGATAATACATCTGTGTTATGGCCATGTGGATTTCTCATTGGCTTCCAAATTTTTTGTGACTAACATGGTGCAGCCAGGAGACCCGAATATGTAAAAGCATGTTTTTATATGGAGAGGATTCAGGGCCATGTTCAGAATCATGTTGCTATGGACAAGGGGGCAAAGTATGTGGGAAAGAAGCCTGGTTGTTGCATTCTCCTGCAGACCCTGACCCACAACACGTGACAGAACTCCCTCCAGCACTGTGTCCCTGTTGAACTTCTTGTATTTTGTGAAGCAAATACCAAACTCCCAGTGCAACAGCAGGAAACACCACGAAAAGTGGAGGATGACCAAATGGCTCCACAGTCCACATGGGGAGACAATTAGACCCCAGTGGCCACTGTTTACCTACAAAGAGTGAATTCAGCACTGCTGCCTCATGTTCACTGGAAAATAAGAAACCATATCCTCCAGGTCACATAGATGCAGACCCAGATTTTATTGTCTCACTACAAAGGAAGCTAAAGCTCCTGAAAATAACGTATGTTTCAAGTGCCCAACCTCAGAGGCAGTTTCTCAAGATGTCTTTCCGCCAGCAGACCTCCATGTTAGAGGAGTGTTTACCATGTCCCTTACTTTTGGAAACTCCTCTACCACCTCCAAGGTTCTGAACTCTGAGCATTTTCCACTCAAGATATGTATTCACAGATTTTCTAACTCTTCTATTCTAATTGTGACTTACTTCAGGCGAAGGTAATGTCAAGGATTTGTTCTGGATGAGAGTGGGAAGATTTTTGTGTAGCATATATTTGCATACACATTTGATTCATTATTCTATTTTCCATTTGAAATACTGATCCCTGACACTAACTCATAACCTACTGGACTCTGACTACTACTCCTAATATGATGGAGAAAAATAACCCAAACAGAATAGAAATCCAAGCAGTTCAGAGGAGGCATGGTGTATAGTTGGACTTGCCTTTTGCATAAAAAAGGGTATGTGTTATAAATCTAGTCAATTTTCTGTTGAAATAGTTATCCATGTGTTTTTAAAGTTAACAAATATGTGAATTTTTGTCTCCCTCTCTCTGTAGCCTACTCAGCACATGTATTTTTATATGCACATATAGAATCCTACCTGGTATCACACGTACATTCTTGTGAGGTGGCTGACTTGGCAGATACAAAATGTGAGAAGAGATTACTCCTCCTAAATGCTGTTGGAACTGAAAATTCAATGTATGGGTAAACTTCCTAGTTAAACAACATTATACATAAATCTATCTTCAGTAACATGAATATTTTTAAATCTGTGGATGATGTATATTTCATGGTGAATTTCAATTGGCATATATATTGCTATTTTTATAGTCTCAGTTTGTGTGAGTGTGTGTGTGTTTGTGTATATATATATATATATATATATATATATATATATATATATATACTCTCCAGATTTTTCAAAATATGAAATGTATGAGTCTTATTATACACTCCCTGAATTCATTCATGTTCATGTATGTGGATTTATAATCAACTTTTCACAAGATTATTCTCAGAAATACTCATCTACCTGAAATACATATTTGTTTCCTAGTACTGAAAACTAACTTCAGTGAATGGTGCATACAAATTCTAATATTTCTACATTAACGGACGCAGTTTAACATCAATTCAAGTAGATTCCTATGGGACATGATGTGTATTTTAACGTTCATTTTTATTCAACACTGGTACATTACTATTTCTTCAATTTCTGCACATCATCGTATATATTTATCATCCACAAGTTAGCAAATATATAGGCGTTTGTTTCACTTTAAATCACTTTCTGCTTCAGAACACATGCATACCTCCAGGTTTCTGGACTGGTCTTTTCATGAGACTTCTTTCCAAACACATTATTTTCAATTTCCATAATCACTTTTGAAGCAAAACTCAAACACTCTTCATGAAAATCCATAACCCTAATATTTCATTCAGATGTATAATGGGTAGGATTAAATGTAGTATATCAATATAAGGTTTTCTGTATATTTTCAGATATCAATTCAATCCATTATTTAAAGTTGGAACCAGTAATATTATTAATTCACAGTATTGTCTATTCATGCATTATCTCTATATTCATAGACAAATGGTACACCTATTTCTACCCAAAATACTAATTCATATATCTTCAAAATATTGCTCCCATAAATGGTGGAAGAAAAACTCCTATTACCTGATCTACATATATTATTTATTATAGTAATATTCTGGACACACATAGGAATGTTCACACTTATGATTGTACCAATGTAAAGTCGGGCGAGCGTCGGAAAAGAGACCACGAAGAGACTGTCTCATGCAACAGCAAAGGGTTTATTGGGGGTCCAGCATGCTGGGGCTCAGAGCTCACTTGAATAGAGAAGAGAGCCCTAAGAACAGCTTAAGCAGAGCTTATGCAATTTACGTGGTGAGAGCAGGGAGGGAAATTTATTGATGGGTCAGGTCGAGTGAGTGGTTTGCATGCCAATGGGAGAGGGAGTACATTCAACAGTTTGGCAATTGGGGACAGCACATTCTGGGAACAAGATTAGCAAACAGTTTTCAAGATTTCATCAGTATTTTGTTAAGCATACAGAAAAACAAGAAGTTAAAAGTACATATTTTATTAACCTTTCATTCCCCACTTCTTATTCTGGTTAATTTTAATCATAAAAATGAGCATTGCGGGGTCTCACATTTTATGTCTTCTAGTGAGGTATATTGTTGTCTGATTACCATAAGTTTAACTTATCCAATTTAAGCTTGTAGAAAGGAAACTAGATGGTTGAGCAAACAGGGTCCTACAATTAGCAATGAAATGAGGATTATTAATGGACTGGCCAGGGCTGATAAAAGCGTAGTTAACCAGGGGGACTGTGTGAACAAAGACTCAAACCACCCTTTTTTGTGCATCTCTCTCTTGTTGATGCTCTTCTAGGCGTCTTCTTAATTTACTCATAGATTTTTTTAGAACTCCAGTATGGTCGGCATAAAATCAACTTTTTCCCTCAATGCAGCACAAAAGCCCCCTTCTCTCACGAAGAGGAGGTCCAACCCTCACATGTTCTGTAAAACAATTTCAGAGAGAGAGGTTAAAGATTCCTATAAAACTGTGATGGAGGTTTTTAATATCTTTAAATTTTGGTCTATTGCTGCTTCTCATCGGGTCATTTGTTGTGTCACATGGACTAGGACAGTGATTCCTGTGCCCACACCTGCAGCAGCTCCTTTTCCTAATAGGATGGCTAAAGTGAGGGATACAGGTTCCCAGAGGAACCGGGTTGTATGCCCCCGTATTTGATATTTAAAGTAACCTGCCTCATGATAGAGCACTCTGGGAAACATCTGAACATTACATAATTAATCACATCTGTTGACCATTTTATGAAAACATAAACAATGTTTAAGTATATAGAATTATACTGTTGTAAGGACGGACAATTCAAGGCACCTAAGATAGCACCGAAGACAGCGAAACATACCTATTTGGTTGCAACGGATTTAGAGGGCATTGCTTCTGTTGTAATCAATTAGTCACCTGATCTCCAAATTTAGGTAGTTTCCGAATTTTGTACCCAACATGTAAGGGAAGGGGCTCAGAAGTTCACAGTCTGCATAAGTTCACAAAAAGAAGTTTTCGTTTCTATTGTTTTTTTCATCTGTTCTGGGCAAGTTAACATTTTAAGGACACCTGGAGTGGGAGAGCTTTTTTCTTCTCTTTTTTTTTTCTCACTGCCAGCTGTAACAATGGAGCTCATTTGGTAACTTATTTATCTTAGAAATGTAACCATGTCTGTGAAGCCCCAGCTCAAGGCCAGAGGCCTTGTTCACATGTTTTGTGAAAAACTAGTAAGGGGGAGTCTAGCTTAGGAGTGCTGATTTTTCCAGCCAGTGGCCAAATAGAACAGGGAAACACGAAAAGGGGAAGTTTATCTACATTGAACTCTTTTATAGGGACTCTTTGGCTGAAAGTCCTAAAGTCAGCCATGGTGAAGACTGCTGGAGAAGGTCATTTAAGACTTTTCTGTGGGCCTGGTATAGACGGGGAAGACAGGGAAGGCGGGTCTGAGAGCAGCACCTTGGGTCTGAGCATGAGGAAGGAGACATGTAAAAGAATAATGGGAAAGGGGTTTGGAATTTTCCAGGCAACAAAACTTGAGCAGTAGAACAGATAGAGCAGAGGGGAAGATGGGAGTTTGTATCCCAAAAAGCCTGTGAGGGACTTTAAATTCTTAGTAACCTGTCTTCAGTGATGACAGAGCAACTTTAAAGGCCATTTTCATTACATCTTGGATAGGGGTCTGAGGGCTCTCCTTAGCTGGTTTGAGCTTTGGGTTAGCTGGTAAGAGGACCTGGTGGGACCTGGTGCGGGCACTGACAGGAGAAGAGAGTAGTGAGTGGGTGGATGGGTACCTCAGTACCTGCTACCTCAGCAAGGGGGCAATAATCTGAGAACCGGCGGTTTGGGTTTTTGATCTAGTAATTGGAGGGAAGAAATCAGGTTGCTGAGGTGGGAGTGGCAGCAGAGAGTCTGGAGCAGAAAGCTGAGGGTGAGGATCTATTGGATAAGCATAGTTCAGGATGTGAGCGAAGGAGGGAAAATGCCTCCACTTAGGGGAATTTCCTTCCACCCTTTGAGCACTTGCCGAAGTTAAAAAGGTCACGAAGAATTCTAGGATCTAGAGACCCCTCTGGGGGCCATCGGTATTGGTTGTGTAATTGGTAATATGGCCAATGCTGTGTATTGAATTTGATGAGGAGTTTGGGTTCCACCAGGCACCCCTGTATGCTCACATTCCCATGACTTACAGAAGAAGTCGGCATTTCCCCCACACAGCCATGTCTGTTTGTGGCTTTGATAGTCCGCTGGGCAAACATAGTAATCTAGGCTAGCCAACCTGCATCTGGCTCTCGTGTCCCTACATCCATAATGTTTGTTTCTATTACCTATGATACGGAAAGGATTTATTGGAATTTTAGTTGGATCCCCTTCATCAGGGATATCCCAATAGGAAAGACCTATAGCCAGCTGACAAATGTCTGGGTGGAGAGATGGCCACCATGTCCCTAAAGGGGCTGTATGCAAGATAGACCATACTTCTTGTACAGTAGGATTTGTGATCAGCCATTACTGCTGAACAGGCTGATGAGGGTTAGGACTACTCTTGGCCAAGGGGAGAGTCTGTAGCCTTATCCACATGGCGAATACGCACTTTGAAAGTGTTACCAGTCTTTTCCAGTTTCCAGTCAGATTTTGGACAGGGCGCAGGCCAGAGATGAGAGACATGGATCCATGAAGTGATTCCGTCTACATTTACCACTGTAGGTGTTATATGTAGCACCTTATATGGTCCTTTCCAGTGGGGTTCCAGGGATGACACCTGATGTTCTTCTAATGTAGACGAAGTCTCCTACTTGGTATCGATATGGAGTCCCCTCGTCCCCAGGTTGGTCGGCAGTGGCCAGATGTTTCCACAGATATTGCTGATTTCTTTCAAGAGCTTTAAGTCTGTCAAGCAAGGGGGTGTGGAAGGGATCGTTAGGTCTTAGAGTTTGGGTTAGGTCCCTTACTGGAGGAGGGACCATAGAGAATTTCATAGGGGGTGAGGTTACACAAGGAAACAGAGGAGTATGAGTATTTCTTGCATGAAACAGTGCATAAAGCAGGAGAATAGATCGATCTTTTATGCCGATCTCTAAGCTTGATTTTGTTAATTCTCTTTAATGGTTCTATTATTTTTTTTTTTACCTGTACTGAGCTCTGGGGTCTATAAGCACAAAGTAATTTCCAATTAATCCCCAGGGTCCTGGCTAATCCCTGACTTATCAGGGCAATTAACGCCAGTCCATTATCAGACCCTATTGCCTTAGCCAGTCCGTATCTTAGAAAAATATCTTTCAGGATCTTCTTGACCACCATTTGTGCCATTTATTTTGTTGTTGTTGTTTTTTTTTTTTTTGTGTGTGTGTGTGGGGGAAGGCTTCAATTAATTCATCCTGAAAATGTATCTACAAAGACTAGGAGATATTTAAGTCCATAACTTCCTGGCTTAATTTCAGTAATGTCCACTTCCAAGAATTGTCCTGGTCTGGTTTCTTGTAGGTGCTTTCCTGCAGGAAAGTTGGAAGGGTAAGCATTAACCAATTGACAGACCCGGCAGGCTTTTGTTACCCGTTCAGTTATTTCTTTCGCTCTGAGTCGGTTAGTGGAAAACTCTGTTCTTGATCCTTCAGGAATGCCTGCAGTTTCTTTGAACCAAGGTGAGTGAGTTGATGTACATTTTTAACTTAGTTTAGGGCTTTCTGAAAATGCAAGCTGGGCTCAGTGAAGTTGAGGGTTTCAGTGTCAGTGTCCTTAGATGTTATCAAAAGCTTGCTGGTGCTCAGGGGTCCATTAGAATTGGGCATCTCTCTTTAACAGCGGGTATAAAGGAGCAGATAAGGACGCAAACCCAGGTATCCATAAGCTGCATAAGCCAGCAGTCCCAAGAAACTCTCTGAGTTGTCTGCTGTTAGATGGGGGTGGTATCTGCTCAATGGATTGTTTTCTGGTCTCAGTGAGCCATCGCTTACTGCCCCTAAGGGAATAGTCCAGGAAGATTACTTCTTGCTGGCAAATTTGGGCTTTTTTGGCAGAAGCACTATACCAGAGTTGAGCAAGCTCGTATAATAATAATTGGGTTCCAGACTCACAGTTTTTCTTGGTGTTGGCTGCCAGTTGCAGGTCATCGACATATTGAAGCAGGGTGACGTCAGGGTGCATAGTTCTGAAGTTGTTGGGGTCTCTGTGGAGGGCTTCATCAAAGAGAGTGGGGGAGTTTTTGAACCCCTGTGGGAGTCTAGTCCATGTTAGTTGACCAGACGTCCCGGTTTCTGGGTCTACCCACTCGAAATCAAATAGCAACTGACTATCTTTATGCAGAGGCAAGCAAAAGAAAGCATCTTTTAAGTCCAGAACAGTATACCATTTCCGCTCATGGTTCAGAGTGCTAAGCAGATTGTACAGATTATGTACTGTGGGGTGAATGTCCTGCACTCTGTTGTAGATCTCTCTTTGGTCTTGAACGGTGCGATAGTCCCCGGTTCCTGGATTTTTATACTGGTAACAGGGCAGTGTTCCAGTTCAAATGACAGGGCCTTAGGACCCTTAAGGCCAGATATTTCTGAATATGGGGCCTTATCCCATCTTTAGCTTTTTTGCTCAGAGGATATTTTTTGACATTGATGGGGGGGCTGAAGTTTTTAACTCCACTGTTATTGGAGGATGTTTCACGGCTACGTGTAACCCAGCAGTTTTTTTCCTAGGCATCTGCGTAATCTGTTATCCATTTCCAGGGTAGCTTGCCTGTTTGATCAGTCTTGGGGGGTTTGACAAGTTGATGTTCATCTTCTACTGACATAGTAAAAGCCGTGACTATAGGAGTTTTTACTGAAAAATTTAGAAATTTCACTTGGGGGCCTTCAGGGTTAAAAGTTATTCTGGCCTGGAGCTTTTTGAGCAGATGTGTGCCCATCAATGGGGTCGGGCATTCTGGGATTACTAGGAACGAGTGATGGATTTTTTCTTTCCCCAGGTCCATGGTCCTCTTAGTTGTCTAAGCCCCATATTTACTCCCATTAGCCCCTTGAACTAGAGTCCTTTTTGTTTGATAGATGGCCCAATGGGGCCTTAAGGGCTGAGTATACTTACCCTGTATCCACTTCAAAGTTTAACCCCCCCAGCGAGTACTTTGTGTTCTTTTGGCCGGGCCAGGTACCTCCAAGGAAGGAGGGGCTGTGTGTGCCGTGGGGTAGTCACCTGGAGGGCGCTGGGCTGGCCTATATTCCTCCAATGGTGGAGAGTCTGAGTCAGCAGCAGGGGAATCACTTAGAGGGTGTTTGGGGTTGGAGGACAAGGGCAGGGCATAAGGAGGGGGAAGAGAGTCCAGTAGAGTCTTGAGACTCAGGGACAACAGAGGGTGGAGGAGGGGGAGCAGAGGGTTTGAGAGATAGAAAAGTGGGAGAACCAGTAGGAGCGGGGACAGGGACAAGGAAAGGCTTCAACCATGGAAGAGGAGATTTGCAGAGGTCCTGCAAACTAAAGATATATTGCTGTTGATCTGGATGGCTATGTGGCCCCGGCTGAAAGACAATATCTCTGAGTTTTTGAATTAGTGTGAAGTAGAAAGATCCTTCTGGGGGCCATCCGACTCCAAAGGTGGGTCATTCTGAGACACATAGAGTCTTCCAGATCTGACGTTTTACTGAAAAAAAGAAGATTCTGAGCCTTTAAGCAGACTTTGGTCCAGTGATCAAGGTTCAGGGACAGAGGCATTGAAGTGTTCTGTCCCATATGAAAGATACACAAATAGTGAAAGCAATGACACACGACACAGACAAGACAAGACAATAAAGACAGGCAATA
Source organism: Callospermophilus lateralis (assembly GCF_048772815.1). Lineage (NCBI taxonomy): Eukaryota > Metazoa > Chordata > Mammalia > Rodentia > Sciuridae > Callospermophilus > Callospermophilus lateralis. The sequence continues at coordinate 105,411 of NW_027512556.1, forward strand.
GACGTCCAATACTGAGAACAGGACTGAGTAGCCAGGAAAACCTGATGGGCTGACAATACCGAATCCAAAACAAAATATCACTGAGTTTAGGAGACTATTGTTACTCGGTTTCCCGAGTTCTCTGGGGCGTCCCCCAGAGACGTGGCCTGTGGCTCTGTGACACTTCTGTCAGCCACCGTCAGAGAGAGCTTATGCTCATCACCAATAGCCATTTTGCCCATCCCTAACCTGAAACCTGAAACAAGAAAGTGGCGCCTTACTTAACCTGAGATGAGCCTATTGGGGGTCTTTCGTCCAACGCTGCTGGAACTCGCTGGGGCCCTCAGATGTAATGGTCAGGCGACCATTGGAGGAAGAGACCACCAAGACACTGTCTCATGCAACAGCAAAGCACCCAAAATTCTGGGGCTCAGACCTCACTTGAATAGAGCAGAGAGCACTGAGAACAGCTTAAGCAGAGCTTATATACTTTTCTTGAAGAGGGCAGGGAGGGAAGTTTATTGATGGGTCAGGGCAAGTGGGCGGTTTGCATGTAAACGGGTGAGGGTGTACATTCTGCAGTTTGGCAGTTGGGGACAGCACATTCTGGGAACAAGATTAGCAAAAAGTTTTCAAGATTTCAAGAGTGTTTTCTTAAGCATACAGAAAAACAGGAAGAGACAAGTACCTATTTTATTTATTTTCAACAAAGCCTAAATGGAAAGTGAGCATGAATTACTAAAAACATTCATGTCCAGGTTGCCTAATGCTCTCAAATGTCAATTCTATTGGTGACTACATATTTCTTTCTTCCTAAGGTTATATATTCAACCTCAACCCTGTTGAAAATGCCTAATCCTATGACTCACTTAATAATTTGCCTGATTTCCTAAGGTCTCTATTGATACCTCCTTTCCTACATATTTTCCCAAATTCATTATTGTGACTGACACTTAACATGGGCTGACATTAATATTCACTCTCTAACCGAAACCCTATTGGTAAAGAACTTTTTTCCAAATCTTATTCTCACCCTTCTTTCTAAACCTACTGACTATCTTCCTAATTCCACCGACTATCCCTTTTTGACTGGAGGTTCTCTTCGACATTCAATCATCCAAGGTACAACGTCCTATGCCATTGTGTATGGATTTATCTGAGACATTTGTGCAGAAAGTATAACATTGCTAAGTATCCCAATGAAGGTCTCAATGCCCTTCTGGGATGCAAATCTTACCTAGATTTCTGTTTCCATAATTTTAACTCACGTCTATATTCTTATAAATATCACAGATTCCCAATACCATTATTCATCCTGCAGAATGATTCCTAACCCAAATCGAAACTGTTATTAACCGTAACCACACAGTGATCTCTCAATCTAACTTTAGAGAAGAGCAGGGACAGAGTTGGCCTTAAAATATAGGGATGTAGGGGATCTTCCACTTGCTGAGAACCTCAAAGGTCCATGCAGAAATGATCCCTGAAGAAGATGTAGGCAGCTATGAAGGACCTGAGAGAGCAAAAGTCATCTTCCATTGCCAAAAAACCTGGTCAGGATGAAGGGATGTGGCTGAATCAGCCTCTCTCTTAATGTACAGGAGACGGACCAAACCAGGCCTTTGTGGAGCGCTGTTTCTTGGTGCCTTTGATTTATATATCATTCTAACTTGTGAAAATGTCACAGGAAGTAGGGGCAGCCTCCATCTCATGGAACCATTGGAAGAAACTGTTAGGACAATGTGTTTGCCAAGGCAGTGACCTCATTAAATTCCTGAAGGAAGTAACCTACCTCACTTCCTTGGTGATGGAACACTTTAAACTTGGGATCCAGGAAGCCAGGCACTGAGAGCCAATCCAAGTCCCAGTCCCAGTGGGCTCACTTGTTTGGTGTTACTAAGGACAGAATCAGTCTTTCTTGGTACCTACTGATGTGAGGATGGCCACATGCCAGGGACCTTTCCTGAGAAAGTAGGTAGTGGCTCTCCACATGCTCCTGACAACGTCACAGAGTTGGCCAAGGAGACCAGATCTGAGAATGGATAGGCCATATCAGGGGAACATAGTATGACCCACCAGTCAAAGGACACTCTGGATAGTTACAAACCTACTTGGGGGAAGGAGGTGCCTTTGTGGGTGTGGGTGTGAGTGTGTGGTTTTGTCTCATGTTCTGAGAATAGGTAGGAAAGGTGGTTTGTTTGGATTGGAATGGACTTTTTCTAGTAAATTGTTTGACAAGGCGAGTGTTTCTATGTCTGTTTCTCCCACTGTGTCCGTGGTTGTAGACATTAGAAAAGAAAATGCATCAATGGATGTTTCCTGTCTTGTAGAAAGCTTCCCAGCATTCATCCTGCCCAATTAACGCATGGACTGTGACTTGCCTTATGGATGGGCAACACCTACTATCTTACTACGTTTCTGTTTTCTTCCTGAATTCTGGCCACTCTCAAGAATTGGCTCATGGTTTTTTGTCCAAGATATGTACCACCTCCAAGCACTGTGACATGGCCATGTACATGATAACTGAAGGGAATGGGAGGATCTCAGAAAACTCAGATATCAATGTGACCAGTAAAGTCTCAGTGGAGAATCCTTGCTTTGGGCCATTTGCTTACCTATTGCTTCATTGCCCTGAATGTCAGGAAGGTCTTTGCCTCAGGCCACCCCTTTGTGAAGCCTTAAGAAAACAGTTTTCAAATGGAAATGAATGGGCATCACCTGTGGCTCTTTGCTTAATTGCTTCCAAAAGGGATGTGTCTGAATCAGCCTCGTGAACCTGTGTGAGGCTGCTGCTTAGATTCTTAACACCTGATGGATCTAAGGTAAGATTCCATGTGTGCTACAAATACAAAATGGTCAAAATAGCAGTCATTGTGTATGAAGTCTCTCGCCATCTTCTGTAAGGTTCCTGACCTCCATCCTGGCCTGCAAAGGCTAGACCATAGATGCTTGGGTTTTTTCATGACTCCCATTCATATAAAGAATTTATACCTGGCAGTCAGTAGGCCTCAAATTGGAGAAGTGGAGCAGTAATAAGGTCAGGCCTATTTGATCACTCCTGGTTCACAGGAAAGGTGTTTAGGCCACACTGACCTTAGGCAACATAGGGGCGAGGGAGCATATTTTGGACAGGGTCTTGGACTTCACCCCTTTTGGAAACGTCCAGCCAGAGGATTTGATGAGTGTCTACATGGAAGAAGACGAGGGCTATGTGAAAGTGTTTTGGTTTTAATTGTGGTCATTTGTGTGGCAGTTGGAAGACATAACTGTGTCCACCATGGCTTGAACTTTGGTGTGATTCCCCTTAGAGACTGCGTTCTGGACCTGACCTCAGAGAAGAATTGCCATGAATTGTGTTGGGATTTCAGGAGGCCACGCATGAGAGTCCCCATTCGAAACTGAGATATAGGCCCAGGTGGCTCTCCACAGAACACTGGGAATCTCAGCTACGATATCACATGATTTTATTCTGAAAGACTTGGCAACCATAGTTGAGATTCAAAACACACATGGACCTAGCATTGTAGACCTCAATGGGCCTGGCTTCATGTGACCTTTTGGCCACTCCATGGGAAGCCTTGCCTGTGAGAGTCCTCCAGAGCTTTCATTGAAATGAAATTCCTCACCATTTAATGGTTCCTGAAAGAATTGAAACTCACAGTGCATCCAACTTCATCCTTGAAAAATGGCTAGATAAATACCATGAAATTTTTGAAATTCTTATGACCAAGTGGCACTGAAGAACATTTGGATGTCCAGTTGCTGATCATGAGTGTACCAGAGAGTGCCTTGATTGACTGGGTTTCATGAAAATGGTGTAGAAGAAAGAATCCTGTATGTTGGCGCCTGCTGAGTAGTGACCCAGAGCTGTGGTGTGCAGTTGTGTCATAAAATATCTCTGGTGGGGCCATTTGGATCTGCCATTGACTTCCAAATGTCTTGTGGCAGACATGGTGCAGCCAGTAATCCCTATATGTCTGATCTCTTCATATAAAGGCATCTTGTTATATTTAGAGGTTTCAGGGCCGTGTTCAGAATCAGGTTGCAATGGTTGAGGGGGCAAGCTATGTGGGATATAAGCCTCATTGGTGGATTCTCCTGGAGACCCTGACCCACCACACGTGTGAGAAATCCCTCCAGCACTGAGTCCCTGTTGATCTCCTTGTATTTCATGAAGCAAATACTAAACCCCCAGTGCAGCAGCAAGAAACACCATGAAATGTGGAAGATGCGCAAATGGCTTCACATACCACATGGGGAGACACTTAGCCTTCAGTGACAACAGTTTCCCTACAAAGAGAGAATTCTGCACTCCTGCCTCATGTTCATTGGAAAATAAGAAACCATGTCCTCCAGGTCACATAGATGCAGACCCAGCTCTGATGGTCTCACTACAAAGAAGCTAAAGCTCCTGACAACAACATATATTTCAAGTGCCCAAGGTCAGGGAGAGTTTCTCAATAAGTTTTAGGCCGGCAGAGCTCCATGTTTGTGGAGTGTTTACCTGTTTGACCAGGACAGGAGAAAAGACCACTGACTCCAATTAAAATCAAATTAAAGCAAGCTTATTATTTTTCCACTGGCTGAGCTGCCTATCCCTCTCAAAATGGCAGAAACAAGACAGCAACCCCACCTTTCCTACAGCCCAGCTTTATAGTCCAGTAAGTTACACAAAAGGGGGGTTACAGATAACAGAACTCGGAGAAGCATCACGCTATTGCTAGTTTACAATTTTTTTTTTTGCTGGCCCCATCATCAGAATTTATGAGGACCATTAGAGACTCACGAGAGTCGTTGTCTGGCCAGAGAAGGCCAATATTTATGAGGTGTCACTAAATTTTCAGAGAGGGCTGCTATCTGGTCAGAGAGCCAGGCATGGGTGAGTTCAAGGCACGGACAGGCATTCCAAGCAGATTCAGAATTTGCAGTAATTTATAGGAAAGCAAAATTATCTTTTCATGACTTTGTGGCAAGATGGCTCCCAATTTTAATAAATGATCAGGTTGGGTTTATCATTCCCCCCCCCATTTTTTTTTTTTGCTTTTTAATATTTTTTAAATTAATTTTTATTGTAGGTTGTTCAAAACATTACATAGTTCTTGATATATCATATTTCACACTTTGATTCAAGTGGGATATGAGCTCCCATTTTTACCCCATATACAGATTGCAAAATCACATCAGTTGCAGAACCATTGATTTACATATTGCCATTATGGTGTCTGTTGTATTCTGCTGCCTTTCCTATCCTCTACTATCCCCCCTCCCCCCTCCCCTCCCCTCTTCTCTCTCTACCCCCTCTACTGTAGTTCATTTCTCCCCCTTAAATTTTTCTCCTTTCCCCTCACTTCCTCTTTTATGTAATTTTGTATACCCCTGAGGGTCTCCTTCCATTTACATGCAATTTCCCTTCTCTCTCCCTTTCCCTTTCACCTCTCATCCCTGTTTAATGTTAATCTTCTTCTCATGCTCTTCGTCCCTACTCTGTTCTTAGTTACTCTCCTTATATCAAAGAAGACATTTGGCATTTGTTTTTAAGGGATTGGCTAGCTTCACTTAGCATAATCTGCTCTAATGCCATCCATTTCCCTCCAAATTCTATGATTTTGTCATTTCTTAATGCAGAGTAATACTCCATTGTGTATAAATGCCACATTTTTTTTATCCATTCGTCTATTGAAGGGCATCTAGGTTGGTTCCACAGTCTTGCTATTGTGAATTGTGCTGCTATGAACATGGATGTAGCAGTGTCCCTATTGTGTGCTCTTTTTAGGTCTTTAGGGAATAGACCGAGTAGGGGAATAGCTGGATCAAATGGTGGTTCCATTCCGAGCTTTCCAAGAAATCTCCATACTGCTTTCCAAATTGGCCGCACCAATTTTCAGTCCCACCAGCAATGTACAAGAGTACCCTTTTCCCCACATCCTCCCCAGCACTTGTTGCTGTTTGACTTCCTAATGGCTGCCAATCTTACTGGAGTGAGATTTGCAACAAAATGAAACTGAATCCCTTACTCTCGCCATGCACAAAAGTTAACTCAAAGTGGATCAAGGAACTTGATATCAAATCAGAGACATGGCATTTGATAGAAGAAAAAGTTGGCTATGATCTACATACTGTGGGGTCGGGCTCCAAATTCCTCAATAGGACACCCATAGCACAACAGTTAATAACTCGAATCAACAAAAGGGACTTACTCAAACTAAAAAGTTTTTTCTCAGCAAAAGAAACAATAAGAGAGGTAAATAGGGAGCCTACGTCCTGGGAACAAATCTTTACTCCTCACACTTCAGACAGAGTGCTAATATTCAGAATATACAAAGAACTAAAAAAATTAGACAATGAGATAACGAATAACCCAATCAACAAATGGGCCAAGGACCTGAACAGAAATTTCTCAGAGGAGGACATACAATCAATCAACAAGTATATGAACAAATGCTCACCATCTCTAGCAGTCAGAGAAATGCAAATCATTCCCCCTTTTTTAATGTGTCCCTTCCAAATTTTTGATAGGGTAGGGAAAGAGCAATGAGGGAATTTTAATCCCTCAGGTAACAGTCTCCAAATTTTTAGAACTCACCCAAAATTGGATTCCTGGTTTTACCTGACTTAATTAATTACTTATATTGATATTCTATTTATTTTTGGCTCCATAGTTGTAAGACGAGAGGCGTCACTCATTTTGGCTTCTTCTGAGCTGAGAGAGAGTGACGTGAGTGGGCACAGTATAAGGGACATGAGTTGCTTTTTAGAAGTCAGTTGAGGAACATGAGTTGCCTTTTAGAAATCAGTTCGTTTTGAAGTCTGGTTGGGGAAGAACAGGTTGTAAATTCATCTGGGGATGGGTTCTTCTGTGTGAGAAACAAGAACCATGAGTACTGAAAAAATGTTGCAGCAGCTGGAACATGTCACTGTATAGAAGTTCCCTCAGCAGGCTTTAATATTCCCAGTTATCAGGACTGTCAACTTAATATTTAACATTTAGTGTTACAGTTATCCCTCTCCATAAGATACAGTTTAATGATGTAATATCATCTGATCTTGCAAAATCATTTTACTAGTATGACCTCTGTGTGTAATAGAGAAACCTTTAATTCTGTTACTCAGGGCTGGATAATCGTACTAGCAAACACCAACCCTACCTGTAGGTTAGGAATATCTGTAGGCCTTAAACTAAAAATTTCTGCCTCTGGCAGCTCCTCTTGATAGTCTCTTTTTATAGTTATCAGGCATTCCTTTCTGGGAATCCTTCTTTGTAGCCTCCAGTCTTACTTATTTTGGGAGGCTAACATAATGTGTATAAAAAATTATTATTATTATTATTATTATTATTATTATTTAAAATGCCCAGGAATGGCTGTATTTTGGTTTTAACTGTCTTTCCTAAGTGTTTATCATGAAACAGTCAAACTGACTTTTGTTTCTATCTATTGTTAACAGTCAGCTGAGCTTTTATGGGAGTCATTCCTGGGGAAACTTGAGAGCAGCTTCTCAGTTCTGCTAGTGCCATTTGCGCTAGGTGGGTCCAGGTCTTGCTTGACCATGTGGCTACCCTTGGAAGCATCAGGGATGTCTCCCTTCTCTGATGACTCTCCTCTTCTTAGCAAATGCACTGATTGGCTTTCTGTTCTCCAGGGGTCTCATTAATCTCCCTAATTGGGAAGATATGAGGCCCAGAGTTGCAAAGGTCTTTGAGAAGTCCCTTGTTCCCTGGATTCAGACTGACTCAGAGGGCAAGAGCCAAATATTGGTTTTCTTGTCCCTTTTCATGTAACTTTAATATAAATCCTAATCTTAATCATCCAGCAAATAAATTTTAACAGCCTTATATTAAGAGTACTGGGCTTTAATGTCTATAACTTTATAATTATTTATCTTTTTTATTAACTGGAATCTGTATTATTCTGTCTGTCTTGTAGGTGATGACTTATTATCTTAAATTAACCCATGTTGTGTTCTTAAAGCAACACTTCTGTAAAACACTAACAAGGAATCTTTAGATCACTTATAAGGAAATTACAAAATAAAATTTTTTAACAAGAGTAAAAATACTTAGTTCGTGTAATAGCTACCCTGAAGTTTTAAGCTGAGTTATACATTATATCCCCTGTTTGAGATCCTAGAAATCTTGACAGAAAAAAAAAACAACTTTTGAACATAACTTTAAATGAAATAATATCTGACCTACTGCTTTCGTAGTCATTCTCACATATAGTAAGATGGGACACAGAGCCTTATCTCAGGTAAGGCAGGGCTCTTTATAAAACTTAAGTGTTTTACTTCTAAAGATGATCTTTGTTTTTTTAAATATCATTTTACAAAGATTACATATATTATTTGAGGTCACATGAACATTAGTTAACACCATATGATATCACATTTAAAACATGAATTTAAGAAAGGCTGAAAGTTTTTAACCTTTATATAGATTAGACTCTCGTTAACATAAAAATACATTTAAATTGTTCCCCAATTTAAAAAGTAACATACAACTTTACATATCTTATTGATAAGAAGTAAATGAATGCCCAATATATTTTTTTACCATACAACTTCAGAACACCAGCTTGAAATAATGCTCTTTTAAAGTTTCTACCTTACAGATTCGTATACCTGAAAGATATGAGCACATTAATAGCATCACAATTACATTGAAGTTTCTACATTAACCAAGTTTAGCTTTTAAATAAATGGCAGTACAATGCTCTAAAATAACAGTTCTTATTTAATCAGTTGTTTAATTTTTATGGTTGCTTGCTCTAGAAAAAATAAAACTTAATAAACACAATGTTATGGGTAAACTTATGTTTTAAGAAATTTTTGTCTCTTTAACACATGACTGATTATTACAATCTTATACAGACATTAGTACAAACTTATACAGACCTTAGTAAATCAATCAGATATCTAACAAAAGTACTCATGAATGAGTAATCCCATATCAAATTTACTTTACTTATTTATCAATATATTAGACAAATATATTGAACAGTGTAAACCATTTTTTTGTTGAAGGAAAAGTCTTAGAACCAAGGCATATTAGAACATTTGTAGACATTAATATTTTATTAGATTTTTGAACACCTAGAAAAACTTGTAAGCTTAAATTTAAAGACATTTATTTTTATCTCTTTATCCAATTTAAATTCAACTATTTAAATCACTTGAATTAAAGATCTTTGGATCCACTTTTTAAAATTTGTTTTTATGAGCGTTTTTGTTTTAATGAGTGCTCTTTATAAATGTTAATTTGTGTATCATATATATGATATACGGACAAATGAATATATAGACATACAACACATACCAAAATTGTGCACACATAATAATAGTAAAGGCCTTGTAGCTTTTCCAGGTGAAATATCCATTGCAATGTTTCAAAAACTACACAGTTAGTCAAAGATAGAACTGGTCAGAAAAACATCATCCTAGGTTTTTAGGATCAAAATCATGAGCTCAAAAAAAAATAAAGAATCTAAGGAAAAAATAAGAGTCCTAGAAAAATTGACTGGCCATTAATTAGTAAATACCATACAATTTAATTTTTTTTAGGCCTCAGATCACTCTCCTACTGAGCTTGCAGGCCTCTTTCATTTGCCATTCAACATAAGTCCTGGCTGAGGTCTGGAAGGAGCAGGAAAAAGCTGCTATTCTGAGCAGACACCTCAGGCCTAAGGCATTTCAACCATAATTTTCAGGTTCAGATGTTGAAAATTATAATACAATTTTAAGACAAAATTCACAAAATTTTATGATACAAGTTTAAGACACAGTTTACAAAATTTTACATCTTTATATCTTGTTTTGTCAACAGATACCATACTATGATTTACTATCCTTGTCCAAATTAATGCACTGGTAGACACAGTGACATTTTCCCAGGCTACCCAATTAAAAATTGGTGAAAAAAAAGCCTGAATGATTGGGAAGTTACTTGCCAACTTGGAAGTAGAGTTCTCTAGTTTTCCATCCTAAGTATTTAAGTTCTCTGGCATGAATTATCTGAAATCATAAACTAAACAATTTCCTAAACCCGACTTTTAACTGCAAGATTGTGCAATGCTTCAAAAACCCATTCAGATGCCAGATTGTTACAATAAAACATCATCATTTAGATACACATTCAGCTAAGATCATTCCCAAGAAATGATTTATAATATCAACACATTATTGCACATGTCTTAAAGGGCCAGAAACAAAGACACAAGACAGACTGAAAGGAGCTCCAGACTATGGCTTACAGACAGAAGCCTTTAAACCAGAGCAGATAAGAGAAAAATCTCCTACACCAGTGGCACCATAGATTTTCCCACAAGGGAACCAGATGTTTTCACAGAGGGACAACCTGAAATGTAAAATCAAGGGTCTCCATGGTGACTTTACTGTATTTAGTGTCCCCTTTTTCTTTTTCTCTTTTTTAAGAAAACAGAGATGGCAAAATCCTTACAGTGCAGGGAAGGAAGTAGGTAATTCTCTGAAGCAACAGGGCTTGGGCAGCTGCTGGAAGTCCCTCAGTCCCTCCTTTCACTTACAGGATTAGCTCCTCTTGTTCGGTTCCACCCCAAGCACGCTCCGTCTCCTAACATTTCAGTAGTCAGCTCTCAAAGAGTTCCGGGGTGTGGGGGGTACCAAAAATTGTAACTTAAAGTTTGGTTCCTGATTTTGAAGCCAATTAATACCAATTTAATAATGAGGACAGGGTTTGAGAAAAAGAAAAAGGGAGATTTACTGCTTTGCTAACAAAGGAGAAAAACAGGGGTCTCTGCCCAATGGTTGTGATTCTATCGATCTGAAGGGACAAGGGGTTTTAAGGAGTTTCACGTGTTAACCTGGGAGATACTCAGTTCTTAGGTCCCCAGCAGGCATTGCCCTCTGCAGTGGGTGTCCTCCAGGCAGCCAGCTAGGGGTTTCTCTCATCCTGCTTAACAAAGGGTATTAAAGTTCATCACAGTTCTTTAAAACACAGTCCAAATGGGTGTCAGTTTACTTGCTTTATTACCCATTTTCAGTTAAGTTTTACCACAGAAATCACACAACAAAACACACTAAAACAAACCAAAAAAAAAAAAACATATGAAACACAGAACAAAACACACAAAAAAACAGAAAACCAGCGCAGAAACAGAAAAACAGAGGAACTATGCAATGTCTTGCTAAAGCTCTGGGATAGGAGCTCCTGCGTGCCCATTGGCACCTCTCTATGCTTTCAGAGGAATTCCCTACAGAACATAACAGAGGACAGAATGATTATCGTTACTGTACCAGACAGGAGTATATGTGTGTCTCCCCAGGACACCACTCTGTCATCAGAAGAGATCTCCCTTAACCGGATATCAGATGTTATATAGGCGCCAGTTACCTATGGAGGCCTCCTCCACCATGTGCTTGCTAATAGTTTTAGGGCGGTGGTTCACTGCAGTGCTCCCTGGACCAAAATCTCACACCAAGGCCTTGGAAATTGCCTCTTCATGCCGGAGCCCTGGAGGGAAGGCCAGCTTCAGAATTTCCAGTAGTCTGGTCTTGTGATCTATTGGGGCAGGGTCATCTCGATGGGAAACTACAAAATATTACACCAGGATGCAAGAAAAGACCACTGACTCCAATTAAAATCAAATTAAGGCAAGCTTACTATTTCAAAGTGGATCCAAAGATCTTTAATTCACGTGATTTAAATGGTTCGATTTAAATTGGATAAACAGATAAATATAAATGTCTTTAAATTTAAACTTACAAATTTTTCTAGGTGTTTAAAAATCTAATAAAATATTAATGTCTACAAAAGGTCTAATATACCTTTGTTCTAGGACTTTTTCTTCAACAACAACAAAAAAAAATGGTTTAAACAGTCTCCTACTCTAAGCCATTTTCTACCATCAATGGACCCTTCAGGGGGAAACCATGGACACAATTCTCCTATGTATGAAAAGAATAATTTTAAGTCCTTTTTCTTAACATGTGCCCCCTATGTCTTGAGGGCCTCCTTGAGGCCTGACAAAAACAAATCATGTGACGAAACTGCTTGTCCCATGGTGGGTCACTCACCATGTGTCATCCCCACTCTCCTCCTGGATCTGTCTTTCGGTGGTGTCTGCTGAGGCAATCGCAAGCTCCGCTTTTTTAAGTCTTCCCTGAGGACAGGTTTCCCCCTCAGTCAAAGGCTCGAGCCCCTATTGATCCTCAGGCAGAGGATCAAAAGGCATCTGTCATGATGGCCTTCATTGGGCAAGCTGCCCTGGATATTAAAAGAAAGTTACAACTCTTAGAGGGATCACAAGATATGACTTTGGGAGATTTAGTCAGAGAAGCCGAGAAAGTATACTATATGAGAGAAACAAAGAGAAAGAAAGGGAGCAAAGGGAAGATGAGAGACGCAAAAGACAGACTAAGGCATTGACTAAGGTCCTGGTCACAACAATAAATAGGCCAGAAATTAACAAACAGGAAGACAGGAACGGAAACCTGGGCGCACGCCAGAGGCCAAAATGGAGTTTAACTCAGCATTAAAAAATGACAAAATCATAGAATTTGCAGGGAAATGAATGGCATTAGAGCAGATTATGCTAAGTGAAGGAAGCCAATCCCTAAAAATCAAATGCCAAATGTCTTCTTTGATATAAGGAGAGTAACTAAGAACAGAGTAGGGATAAAGAGCATGAGAAGAAGATTAACATTAAACTGGGATGAGAGGTAGGAGGGAAAGGGAGAGAGAAGGGAAATTACATGGAAATGGAAGAAAACCCTCAGGGTTATACAAAATTACGGACAAGAGGAAGTGAGGGGAAAGGGAAAAATACAAGGGGGAAAAATAAATTACAGTATAGGGGGTAGAGAGAGAAGATGGGAGGGGAGGGGAGCGGAGGGGGGATAGTAGAGGATAGGAAAGGCAGCAAAATACAACAGACACTAGTATGGCAATATGTAAATCAATGGATGCGTAACTGATATGATTTTGCAAACTATATACTGGATAAAAATGGGAGTTCATAACTCACTTGAATCAAAGTGTGAAATATGATATATCAAGAACTATATAATGTTTTGAACAACAAACAACAAAAGTTAAAAAAACACATGGAGAACTATTTCAACAAAAAATTGACTAGATTTATAACTCCAATTCTACATAATGCAAAAGGCAAGTCCAATTATACACCATGCCTCCTCTGAAATGCTTGTATGTCTATTCATTTTGGGTTATTTTTCTCCATTATATTAGGATTAGGAGTCAGAATATAGAGTCTAGTAGGGTATGGGTTAGTGGGAGTGATTCAGTATTTCGAATGAAAATTAGGAAAATCAATCCAATGTTTATGCAAATATGTGCTAAAATAATCATCCCACTCTCATCAAGAACAATGCCTTGACATTACCTTCGCCCCAAGTTAGACACAATTAGAGGAGAAGAGTTAGAAAATCTATAAATACTTATCTGGAATGGAATATGCTCAGGAGTTCACAACTTTGGGGGTGGTAGAAGAGTTTCCAAAAGTAAGGGACAGGGTAAACACTTCACAAACATGGTGCTCTGCTGACCGGAAGACTTATGAGAAACTGCCTCTGAGTTTGGGCACTGGATATATATGTTGTAGTCAGGAGCTTTAGCTTCCTTTGCAGTGAGACCATCAAAGCTGGGTCTGCATCTATGTAACCTGGAGCACATGTTTTCTTATTCTTTAATGAACATGAGGCAGTAGTGCAGAATTCTCTCTTTGTATGTAAACTGTGGCCAATGGGGGCTAAGTGTCTTCCTGTGTGGACTCTGAAGCCATGTGGTCATCCTCCATTTTTCATGGTCTTTCTAGCTGCTGCAATGGGAGTTTGGTGTTTGCTTCACGAAATACAAGTAGTTCAACTGGGACACAGTGCTGGAGGGAGTTCTGTCATGTGTGGTGGGTCAGGGTCTGCCAGGAGAATGCACCAACCAGTCTTATATCCAACATAGACTTCCCCCTTGTCCCTAGCAACTTGATTCTGAACATTGCCCTGAAACCTCTCCATATAACAAGATGCCTTTACATGCAAGGGTCTGCTGGCTGCACCATGTCAGTCAAAAGCCATTTGGAAGCCAATGGCCAATCCACATGACACCAACACAGATGTTTAATCACACACCTGCCCACCACTGTTCTAGGCCCACTACTCAGCAAATTCCAACTTACTGGCATCTCTGTTCTACACCATTTTCATGAAACCCAGTGATTCAAGGCACTGTCTGGTACACTCATGATCAGCAACAGGACATCCAAAGGTTCTCCAGTGCCACCTGGTCATGGGAATTTCAAAAATTTCATGGTATTTATCTAGCCATTTTTCAAGTATCAAGTTGGATGCACTGGTTTTTCAATTCATTCAGGAACCATTAAATGGTGAGGATGAAAGCTCTGGAGAACTCTAAAAGGCAACGCTTCCCAACGAGTGGCCAAAATGTCACATGAAGCCTGACCCATTGATGTCTACTCAATGTGAGTTCAATATGTGTTTTGACTCTTTACTATGGTTGCCAAGTCTTTCAGAATAAAATCGTCTTATATCCTGGTGGAGATTCCCAGTGCACTGTGGAAAGACACCCTGAGACTAGATCTCAGTTTCCAAGGGCGACTCTCATGTGTGGCCTCCTAAAATCCCACCAAAATTAATGGCAATACTTCCCTGAAGTCAGTTCCAGAACTCAGTCTCTAAGGGGAATCACACCAGAGTTCAGGTCCAGGTGTACCCAGTCATCTCTTCCAACCAGCACACAAATGACCACAATTAAAACCAAAACACTGCCACATGGCCCTCATCATCTTCCATATAGACACTCATCGTAACCTCTGAATGGAATTTTCCATGAGGGGCGAAGCCCAAGACAGTTTCCAAAATAAACTCCCTTGCCCCTCATTTGCCTAAAGTCAGGGTGACCTAGACACCCTTCCTGTGAACCAGGAGTGATCAAATAGGCCTGCCGTTAATACTGTTCTGATTCTCCAATTTAATCCTACTGATTGTCGGGTATAAATCCTTTATGTGAGTTGGAGGCAATAGAACACCCAAGCACACATGGGATCTTTCTTAAGATCTATCACCTTCTGAGAATCAAAGCCCCAACCTCACACAGGGCCAAGAGGCTGATTCAGACACATCTCTTTCCAAAGCAATTAAGCAAAGATCCACAGGTGATGCCCATTCATTTCCATTTGAAAAATGTTTTCTTCAGGCTTCAGAAAGGGGTGGCCTGAGGCAAATACCTTCCTGACATTCAGGGCAACATAACCATAGGTAAGCAAATGGGCCAAAGCAAGGTTTTTAAACTGAGACTTTACTGGTTACACTGATATCTGAGTTTTCTGAGATGTTCCCATTCCCTTCAGCTATCCATTACATGGCCATGTAACAGATTTTGGAGGTGGTACATATCTTGGCCACAAAACCATGAGCCTATTCTGGAGAGAGGCCAGAAATCAAGATGTGTAGAGGACCTTAGGAAGATAGTAGGTGTTGCCCATCCATAAGGCAAGCCACAGTCCATTTATAAAGTGGGCAGGAGGAATGCTGGGAAGCTTCCAACTAGACAGGAAACCTCCATTGATGCATTCTCTTTTCTAAAGACTACAACCACGAACACAGTGGATACACAGACATAGAAACACTCGCCTTGCCAAACGACTTCCTAGAAACAGTCAACTCCAAACCATACAAACCACCATTCCTACCTATTTTCAGAACATGAGACAAAACCACAAACTCACATCCACATCCACAAAAGCACCTCCTTCCCCCAAGTAGGTCTGTGACTATCTGGAGTGTCCTCTGACTGGTGGGCCATACTATGTTGCCCCAAAATGGCCTGGCCTGTCTCAGATCTGTTCTTCTTGGCCCACTCTACGAAGTTGTCAGCAGGCAGCATTGAGCCAATACCTGCTATCTAGGGAAAGGCCCCTTTTCTGAGCTCTACTGGCATTTGGCCATCCTCATATCATTAGGTACCAAGAAAGACTGACTCTGTCCTTGGTAAATCCAAACAAGTTCGACCACTGGGACTGGGACTGGGACTGGCTCTGTGTGCCTGGCTTCTTGGATCCCAACTTCAGAGAGTTACATCACCAACGAAGTTAGGTAGGTCACCTCCTTCAGGAACTGAATGAGATCACTGCCTTGGCAACCACTTTGTCCTAACAGTTGCTTTCATGGGTCTCATGAGATGGAGGCTGCCCCTACTTCCTGTGACACTTTGACAAGTTTGAATGGTATATCAACAATGGCCACCCGGGAACACCTCTCCACGCAGGTCTGGTTTGGTCCATCTTCTCTACATTAAGAAAAGAGAGGCTGATTCATACACATCCCTTCGTTATCACAGGGTGTTTGCCATGGAAGATGGCTTTTGCTCTCTCAGGTCCTTCATAGCTGCCTACATCTTCTCCAGGGATCATTTCTGCATAGAAATTTGAGGTTCTCAGCAGGTGTAAGATCCCCTACATTCCTGTATTGTAAGATGAACTCTGTCCCTGCTCTTTTGTAATGTTAGATTGAGGCAAGAGTGTATGGTTAGGGATAATAACAGGATCGATTTGGTTTAGGAATCATTCTGTGGGATGAATAATGGTATTGGGAACCTGCAATATTTATAGGAATACAGAGGTGAAATATAAGTATGTAAACAGAAATCTAGGTGAGATTTGAAGCTCAGAAGTGCATTGGGCAATTGATTGCGATACATAGCTTTAAATTACGTTCTGCACACATGTCTCAGATAAGTCGATATACAATGCCATAGGACTTGTACCTTGGATGATTGAATGTAGAGGAGAACATCCACTCAAACAGGGATAATCAATAGGATCAGGAAGATAGTCAGTAGATTTTGGAACAAGGGTGAATTTAGTATTTGTACCAAACGTTCTTTAGCAATTGGGTTTTGGTTAGAGAGTGAATATCAATGTCAGCACATGTGAAGGGTCAGTCACAATGATGAACTGGGGAAAATATGTAGGAAAGCCGATATCAATAGAGACATTAGGAAAACAGGCAAAGTACAGGGTGAGTGATAGTATTAGACATTTTCAACAGTTTTGAGGTTGAATATATTAGGAAGAAACAAATATGTAGTCACCGATAGGATTGACATTTGAGAGCGTTATGCAAGCTGGACATGGATGTTTTTAGTAATCCATGTTCAGTGTCCATTTAGGCTTTGGTACAATCACACGTGTGAATTTTGCATTTTGCGTCCAGAATATTACTGTGATAACATGCATATTTAGATTAGGTGACATGAGTATTTCTTCCTCTATTACTGGGAGCAATATTTTGAAAACGTATAAATTAGTATTGGGGGTACAAAGAGGTGTACCCTGTGTCTATGAATATAGATAATGCATGAATAGACCATACTGTGAATAAATAATATAACTGGTTCCACTTTAAATCATGGATTGAATTGATATCAGAAAATATATAAGAAATCTTATATTGATATACAATCATTCATTCCAAACAGTTATACATCTAATTGTGAAATGATAGTTATGGTTTATCATGAAGGGTGTGTGAGTTTTGCTTAAACAATTATAAAGAAAATCGGAAATAATATGTTTGGAAAGAAGTCTCACGAATAGACCAGTTAAGAAACCTGGAGTAATGCATGTGTTCTGAAGCAGGAAGTGATTGAAAGTGAAACAAATGCCTATAAATTTGCCAACTTGTGCAAGAAATATATACCCTCTGATGTGCATAAACTGAAGAAATAGTAATGTACCAGTGTTGAATAAAAATGAACATCAAAATACAAATCATGTCCCATAAGAGTCTACTTGCATTGCTGTTAAACTGGGGCAGTTACTGTAGAAATATTAGGATAATGCCGCAGTCTTGCTGGGCACAATCAGGAGCCACTTGTCAAAAGAAACTAACTTTATTTTTAAAACCACACACGCCAAACAAAACAGCCTCTCAGGAAAAACCCTCAGAGCCCCAACTGCCACCACTGGCTTCCCAAAAGCCGCTTCCTCCCACACAAGCCTCTCTCCACCTCCCACAATCCTCCTGCTCTTGAGGCCGATTGGCTAGGTCATGTGGGCAAAGCCAAATAAGTCTCCTAATGAGCAACTCCGTGGTCTGAAAGGGCAGGGAAACAGCCCAATGAGCATCACCGCAGAGGAGCGAATCAGCTAGATGTTGCTGTGAGCCAATCATCAGCCAGCAGCTGGAAGTTTGCTGGCTTCTGGAATTTTGCTGGGGCCCCTTCGGATGTGGCTCTCAACATCTCCCCCTCTCTGTTTAAACAACACACATGTGGCTTAGGGACAGTGCCTGCCTTAGGTTGTCCAATAGTACATATGGTCCTTACCCGTTAAGTTGGTACCATTGCAATTGGATCTTACCCATCACTGACTACCGGTCCAGTTTACAGCAACACCTGTGGAGAGGTCTTTGTACCACCGGGGGGTGGTGAGGTTCTTTGCCTCACCTCTAATGGCCCCCAAACATTAGCTGGACGATAATGACACACAGAAGAGAGGAAGATACACCAAGCCAATTGACAGCTCCTTTTGGAAAAATTGTACCACCGATGACATCATCAGCAAATATACCCGAACACTACCACAAGTCGCTGCACAAACAGGTAGTTTACAATGCATACAGGAGAGTTCTCAATGTGTCTAGGCAAGTTCTGCAAGCATTTCAGTGATGGCTATTGCAGAAGCTGTAGATTGGTTTTATCTTTGATTTCACCAGCACTGGGATGAAGATAGGAATTCTGGCAATAATGGCTAAAGAAAAATTATGTAACATTCCAGAAGGCACTGAAAGAAAACAATTTTCTTAACTATTTACATTGTCTTGAAGATAATTATTAAATATAATGAAAAGGAAAGGTGAAAGAAAGGAAACAGATCTGTTAACCTCCTTTTTTTCAAATTTTAAAACAAACCTCAACAGCTCTTTACCCAATTTAAATTAAACCATTTAAATAATGTGAATAAAAAAATATTTGGATCCATTTGTTTTATGAGCGCTCATCATATATCATATATGGACATACGAACATTCAAACATATAACACAAAACACAAGTGTGCACACATAATATAATACATACAACACATAACCTAATAGTAAAGGCCTTATAACTTTTTACACGTGAAATCTCCATTGCAATGTTCAAAAACTGTCAAAAAATAGAACTGATCAGCAAAACATTAAACTAGGTCTGTATGAGCTCAAAAAACAAAATAGAATGTGGGAAAGGGCAATAATAAAAT
Organism: Callospermophilus lateralis; assembly: GCF_048772815.1. Lineage (NCBI taxonomy): Eukaryota > Metazoa > Chordata > Mammalia > Rodentia > Sciuridae > Callospermophilus > Callospermophilus lateralis. The sequence continues at coordinate 124,636 of NW_027512556.1, forward strand.
AGATAATGAAAAAAGCATCCTGGTTCTATCTCAGATGTAAGGATAGTCAAACTGGAATTTTGGATATCAGCTGATAAGGCCTTGAGTCAAATCATCTTCTTTTTGGATGTGCCCTGATATGTCTTATAAAGAATAGATCTTTTCTGTCCCAGATTAGACTTTTTATATTGGAAAGTAAAGAGAAAACAGTAGAGAAAGGAGAAATCTTACCAGCAACTTTAAGGGATACTATAGCATTAACTATATACTGACTATCGGAAAATAAATTAAATACAGAATATTTAAATATCTCAAAAGCTTGTAATACTGCATTAAGCTCTACCTTTTGAGCTGATTGTTTGGGTACTAAAAATTTATAAGTTTTATCAGGTATAACTATTGCTGCTGTACCATTATTTGATACATCAGTGAATATATTTGAAGCATTCATGATAAGTGTTTTTCTTCTCAATTTTGGAAAAATTACAGGATGCGATGACCAAAAAGAAAATAAAGGGTTAGATGGTAAGTGGTTATCAAATGAAACATTAGATTGGACCATGATTATTGCCCGAGTATTTAACTCATTAGCTAACTCATCAATTTGATTCAGAGTATATGGAGTAAAAATTTTATTGGAAGAAATTCCAAACACTCCCTTTGCTGCTTTAATTCCTTTGAGTATTAATTATCCTAAAGCCTCAGGATACCTAGTAAGAATAGTGTAAGGAGAATAAGATAAATGTATCCATAATAATGGACCTTCTTGCCAAAATACTCCTGTAGGAATATTTTTTGTTGGTAGTACAATAAATAATAAAGGCAAACTTATATCAATTCTATCCAAATGCATATTTTCCATATATGTTTCATTGATTTTTATTGCCTTTCTTGCTTCAGGTGTTAACATGCAGGGTGAATTTTTATCTGATAGACCTTTTAGGATATCAAATAAAGGTCCCAACTCTCCTGTTGGTATACCTAGATAAGGCCTTATCCAATTAATGTCTCCTAATAACTTTTGAAAGTCGTTATGTGATTTGAGTTGATCTACTCGTATTTGAATTTTTGGTGGACTGACCATGGTTGAGGATAACAGAACTCCTAAATAATTAATTGGAAAATTTAATTGTACTTTATCTATTGCTATCTCTACATTATAATTTTTAATAAGTTTGTAAGTGTGGCATAACTTTCTAGCAATGTGTTTTTAGCTTTGTGTGCTAATAATACATCATCCATATAGTGAAATATTTGTGTTCAGAATTTTGATTTCTAAGTGGCTGGATTACTTTGTTAACATAAATATGACACATAGTTGGGCTGTTAGCCATCCCTTTAGGGAGTACTTTTCATTCATATCTCTGATCAGGACCTTCATGATTCAGTGCAGTGATAGTAAAAGCAAAACCTGGACTATCCTTAGGATGAATTATAATTGAAAAAAAAAAAACAATATTTAATATCTATAACTAAAACATACCAGGTTATTGGCAAAGCAGACAATTGAGGAATCCCTGATTGAGCAGGTCCCATAATAACCATCTCATTATTAATGGCTCTAAAATCTTGCAATAGTCTCCATTTACCAGATTTCTTTTTGATGACATAAATGGGAGTATTTTGGGGATATACAGTCGGTTGTATATGTCCTTCTGCTAATTGTTGTTTTACCAGGTCATGGACTGCTTGTATCTTTTCTTCAGTCAGGGGCCACTGAGGAACCCATACTGTCTTTCTGATTTTCAGGTAATTTTTATTGTCTCAGTGGCCCTTTCTGAAAATCCAACCCATGTCTCTCTGTTCCTTGATCTATTTGTATTGGTGCTGCTATGACTTATTCTTGTTTTTCTAATCTTTTTTCTTTCCTAAAACCTTGTCTAGTCATAATAGTGGCTGCATTTTGGTTGATGTTATTTGTTAATGTCAAACCTAATTGATCTAGGACATCTCGTCCCCATAAATTTATGGGAAGATGATCCAATTCATATGGCTGTATAGTTCCTTCACATCCTTTAGGATCATTCCTATCTAATACCATTTTACTTCTATGGGGATTAGTCGCCACTTATAGGCCTCGAAGCGTTTGAGTGGCTTGTTGTAATGGCCAATGTTTTTGCCATTCTTGACGAGAGATGATGCTAATGTCTGCACCTGTATCCAGTAGCCCATTCAATTCATGCCCTTGAATATTTAGTTTTAGCATGGGGCGAGAATCTAAATTTAAAGAAAGCATAGCCAAATCTACACCTGTGGAGCCTAATCCCTTGGAACATCTTTCTACAGTACGACTGGAAAATTTATCATATAGGCTGGGTATTATTAGTAACTGTGCTATTCTATCTCCTTGTGAAATTACTGATATGTCCTTTGGAGAACTGGCTATAATTTTTATTTCACCTTCATAATCGGGATCAATCACCCCAGGACTTATCATAAGTTCTTTTAGAGTAGAAGAGCTGCATCCCAATAATAAGCCCATGGTTCCTTTGGGAAGAGGTCCTTTTACCCCTGTGGGAATGATTTGAACTCCCATCTCTGGAGTTAGTACTGATCTGGCAGAGGCACAGATGTCCAACACTGTGCTCCCTCTGGTTTGTCTGATGAGGGATCTGATGGACAATGTGTCCTGGGCACTACCCTGTTGGGGTTGCTGGGTTCCTCCAGCGCTCTGTATATTTGTGGTTTGGGGCCCCGGAGCATTGAAACCCCCTGTCCATTTATTTGGCAATTGAGCCCAATGCCTTTCTCCATGATATCGTGGATAAACACCTGGTCCTTGTTCATTTTTTGATAATTGAGTACCCTCTATGGTGGTTTGAGAACAGCACTCATTAGCCCAATGTCTCCCTCTATGGCATTGTGGCCAAATACCTGGTATTCTACTCCTTTGATAACTAATATTGTTAAACCCTCCTTCTATGGGCCAATTCCTTTTAAAATGTCCTGTTTCTTCACATTGGTAGCATGTTCTTGGTCTGGCATCTAAAGCCTGTTTTACTGTAGCTGCCACAATTTGCCCTTGTTCATTAATGTATCTGGCAACTAAAGCCTGTTTTACTGCAGCTGCCATGACTTGCTCTTGTTCATTAATGTCTCTACATAATTAAATCAATGTGTTTAAATCTTCATTTTTCCATGGTCTAATGATATCTCTGCAACAACGATTCGCTTGCTCATAAGCCAGTTGTTTTAGTAATGGCATTGCTTGTTCTGTATTCCCAAAAACTCTGGTAGCTCTTTGAATAAGCCTATCTACAAATTCAGCATAAGGTTCATTAGCTCCTTGTATTACCTTAGATAATTGACCTTGTAAACCTCCATGTTCTTGTAAAGTCTTCCATGCCTTAATTGCATCTACACCAATTTCTGCACATACACCATGATCATATGCAATTTGCTGCGGCTGATCTTCATAAGGTCCCTTTCCTAACAACATATCTAGATTTCTCTGAGGATAACCAGCTCCTGCATTTCGCCTAGCTGTCTCCTTTCAACATTCCTCATTGGCAACCTTCCATAACATGCATTGTCCTCCATTTAGCACAACATTACACATATTAGCCCAATCCACTGGCTTCATGTTCAAGTTGTTAATGGATTCGACCATGATTACATTGAAGGGTGCTTGAGGACGATAGGTTGTTACAGCCTCTTTTAGCTGCTTCACTGTTTTGAAATTTAAAGCATGGTAAACACGCTGCCCTCCTCCCTCAAATACAGGGCATGTTAATATTTGAGATCTTGTCTCAGGATCCTAACTATCAACTGCGGGAGTTGGGGGCCTCCCAGCATAAGAAAGTGGCCTTGTTAGTTGGACACTTATGTCATCTGGTGATAGAAAGGTGTTAGTAGCAGTCTCCTGTTGTAAATTTCCCCTGATGTTTTTTACTGTTTTACACTTTCTTTCTCTGTCTAACTAGCTTTAGAGGCCTTCTCTTTTACTTGAATTTTTTCCTCTGTCTGACTAGTTCGAGAGACGTTCTCTTTTACTTGAATAGTTTCCTCTATCTGACTAGCTCGAGAGACCTTCTCTTTTACTTGAATTTTTTCTTCTGTCTGACTAACTTGAGACACCTTCTGTTTTACTTGAATCAATATGTCTTCTTCTTCCTCTACCATTGACTGAACTGAAGGCTTTGAACTAAGCAAACAAGATATGAATGTCCACAATGGCAATGTGCCAACTGGCAGAATCCCTGGGCTTTTCTTTTCTATTCTTTTTAAATCTGCACCATGATGGTTCCATTGTGATATATTTAACAACTCCTTCTTAAAAAGCCATGGTCTACATTTTTGTATTGTATCAACAATTGCCATGACTGCTCTTGATTTTACTGGGATGCCTCCTTCCTCTAACAATTTACTTAACACTTTTTTGGTTTGTTTTTTACTAATTTTTGATCCCATATTTCTACTATAATACAAACCAACAAGATAACACCAAACAAAAAAAGAGATAGAACGAAATAAAAATGGAACAACAAAAAATTATTATAGCCTTTCTCCCTATCTGTTCCTCAGACACAAATAGTTTTTCCTCAGATGTGAGCAGTTTTTCTTCCATCTCACTCATCTCCAGGGACAGGCAACTTAAAACAAAATAGGAATCATAAAATGGCTACCCATCCTCTCGCCCTGCCCTCAAGAGCGAGCAGTTTACCTTATCAGTTATCCTCAGTCGCTCCCCATATGAGCCACCAAATGCCGCTGTCTGGCTGGGCACAATCAGAATCCACTTGTCAAAAGAAACTAACTTTATTTTTAGAACCACACACGCCAAGCAAAACAGCCTCTCAGGAAAAATCCTCAGAACCCCAACTCCCAACACCAGCTTCCCAAAAGCCTCTCCCTCCCACAAAAGCCTCTATCCACTTCTCACAATCCTCCTGCTCTTGAGGCAGATTGGCTGGGTCACGTGGGCAGAGCCAAAAAAGTCCCCCAATGAGCAGCTCCATGGTCTGAATGGGCAGGGAAACAGCCCAATAAGCATCACCGCAGAGGAGCCAATCAGCTAGATGTTGCTGGGGCTGCTGTGAGCCAATCATAAGCTGGAAGTCTGAAAGGCGGGGAAACATCTCAATGAGCATCTCCAATGAGCATCACCACAGAGGAGACAATGAGCTAGAAGTTGCTAAGGCCGCTGTGAGCCAATCATCAGCCTGCAGCTGAAAGTTTGCTGGCACCTGGAAGTTTGCTGTGGCCCCTTCGGCTGTGACTATCAACAGGATACGTATGCACCATTCACTGAAGTTAGTTTTCAGTAATAGAAAACAAATATGAATTTCAGGTGGATGAATATTTCTGAAAATAATCTTGTGAAAAGTTGATTATAAATCCACATACTTGAACATGAATGAATTTAGGGAGTGTAAATAAGACACATATATTTCATATTTTGAAAAATCTGGAGAGTGTGTATGTGTGTATACACACACACACACACACACACAAATTTTAAAATGTAGCAACATATATGCCAATCCAAATTCACCATGAAATATACATCATTCACAGATCTAAAAATATTCAATTTACTTAACAGGGATTTATGTATAATGTTGTTCTCCTAGGAAGCTCACCCATAGGTTCAATTTTCAGTTCCAACAGCATCTAGGAGGAGTGATCTCTTCTCAAAATTTGTATCTGCCAAATCAGCTACCGCACAAAAATATACACGTGATAAAAGGTAGGATTCTTTATGTGCATATAAAATAGATGTGCTGAATAGTCTACAGTGAAAGGGAGACAGGAATTCACATATTTGTTAACTTTAAAAACACATGGAGGACTATTTCAATTAAAAATTGACTAGAATTATAACACCTACTTGCAAAAGGCAAGTCCAAATATATACCATGCCTTCTCTGAACAGCTTCTATTTCTTTTCTGTTAGGATTCTTTTTCTCCATCATATTAGGATTAGTAGTCAGATTCTAGTACAGTATGGGTTAGTGTCAGGGATTCAGTATTTCAAATGGAAAATAGGAAAATGAATCCAATGTGTATGCAAACATATGCTAAACAAAAATCTTTCCACTCTCATCCAGAAAAATGCCTTGACATTACCTTCGCCCCAAGTAAGACACAATTAGAGGAGAAGAATTAGAAAATCTGTTAATACATATCTGGAATGGAAAATGCTCAGGAGTTTACAACCTTGAAGGTGGTAGAGGAGTTTCCAAAAGTAAGGGAAAGGGTAAACACTCCAGAAACATGGAGCTCTGCTTGCCTAAAGACTTCTTGAGAAACTGCCTCTGAGGTTGGGCACTTGAAATATACGTTGTTGTCAGAAGCTTTAGCTTTCTTTGTAGTGAGACCATCAAAGCTGGGTCTTCATCTATGTGACCTGGAGGATGTTGTTTCTTATTTTCCTAATGAACATGTGGCAGCAGTTCTGAATTCTCTCTTTGTAGGTAAACTGTGGCAACTTGGGGCTAAGTGTCTCCCTGTTTGGACTGTGAACCCAGTTGGTAATCCTCCAGTTTTCGTGGTGTTTCTTGCTGCTGCACTTGGAGTTTGGTATTTGCTTCTTGAAATACAAGGATTTCAACTGGGGCACAGTGCTGGAGGGATTTCTGTCACATGTGGTGTGTCAGGGTCTGCATATAAATGCACCAACCAGGCTTCTATCGCACATGCTTGCCCCCTTGACCATAGCAACTTGATTCTGAACATTGCCCTGAAAAATCTCCATATAACAAGATGCCTTTACATATAAGGGTCTGCTGGCTGCAGCATGTCAGTCACAAGCCATTTGGAAGCCAATGGCAGATCCACATGGCCCCAACACAGATGTTTTATCACACACCTGCACATCACTGCTCTAGGCCCCAACTCAGCAGTCTCCAAATTACTGGCATCTCTGTTCTACACCATTCTCATGAAACCAAGTCAATCAAGGCACTGTCTTGTACACTCATGATCAACAGCATAAGATCCAAAGTTATTCCAGTGCCATCTGGTCATGGGAATTTAAAAAATGTCATGGTACTTATCTAGCCATTTTTAAAGGATGAAGTTGGAGGCACTGTGGGTTTAAATTTATTCAGGAACCATTAAATGTTGAGGAAGTTTATTTCAATGAAAGTTCTGGAGAACTCTCAGAGGAAAGTCTTCCCAAAGAGTGACCAAAAAGTCACATGAAGCCAGGCCCATTGAGGTCTACAATATGAGGTCCATGTGAGTTTTGACTCTCAACTATTGCTGCCAAGTCTTTCAGAATAAAATCATGTGATATCCTGGCTGAGATTCCCAGTGTTCTGTGGAAAGCTACCCTGGTCCAAGATCTCAGTTTCCAAGAGCGACTCTCATGCATGGCCTCCTAAAACCCCAACACAATTCATGGCAGTACTTCTCTGACGTCAGTTCTAGACCTCAGTGTCTAAGGGTATCACACCAGAGTTCAAGCCCAGGTGGACCCAGTCATCACTTCCAACCACCACACAAATAAACACAATTAAAACCAAAACACTCCCACAAGGCCCTCATCCTCTTCCATATAGACACTAATCATAACCTCTTGCTGGAGTTTTCCATGAGGGGCGCAGCCCAAGACAGTGTTCAAAAGAGCTCCCTTGCCACTTATTTTCCTAAAGTCAGCGTGGATTTTTACCATTTTTGTTTTGGATACACACATGGAATCTTTCTTTAGATCCATGAGGTGCTGAGAATCTAAGCCACAGCATCACACAGGGCCAAGAGGCTGAATCAGACACATCCTTATCCTAAGCAATTAAACAAAGAGCGACAGGTGATGCGCATGCATTTCCATTTGAAAACAGTTTTCATCAGTCTTCCCAAATGGGTGGACTGAGGCAAAGACCTCCTGACATTCAGGTCAACAGATCAATAGGTAAGCAAAAGGCCAAAAGAAGGGTTTTTCCACTGAGACATTACTGGTCACACTGATATCTGTGTTTTCTGAGATGCTCCCATTTCCTTCAGCTATCCAGTACATGGCCATGTCACAGAGCTTGGAGGGGTACATATCTTGGACACAAATCCATAAGACTATTTTGGAGAGTGGCCAGAATTTAGGAAGAAAACCTGAACTTAGGAATTTAGTAGGTGTTGCACATCTATAAGACAAGCCACAGTCCATTAATAAATCGGGCAGGATGAATGCTGGGAAGCTTCCTAATAGACAGGACACATCCTTGATGCATTCTCTTTTCTAATGTCTTCAACCATGGACACAGTGGAATACATAGATAAAGAAACACTCACCTTGTCAAACGACCTACTATAAAGAGTCCACACCAAACCAAAAAAAACCCGCCTTTTCCACCTATTCTCAGAAAATGAGACAGAACCAAAAACTCACACCCACACCCACAAAGGCACCTCCTTTCCCCAAGTAGGTCTGTGACTATACAGTGTGTCCTCTGAATGGTGGGCCATACTATGTTACCCCAAAATGGCCTGTCTTGTCTCAGATCTGTTTTCTTTGGCCAACTCTGTGAAGTTGTGAGGATCCATTGGTGAGCCACTTTCTGCTTTCTCAGGAAGGGCCCCTCTTCAGAGCTTTTCTGGCATTTGGCCATCCTCACATCAGTAGGTACCAAGAAAGACTGACTCTGTCCTTGGTAAATCCAAACAAGTGAGACCACTGGGACTGGTACTGGGACTGGCTCTGTGTGCCTGGTTTCCTGGATCCAGGAAAAGTTGGATTTTTCCAAATTTTTTTTTTCCAAGTTCAGAGATTCCATCACCAAGAAAGTGAGGTAGGTCACTTCCTTCAGGAACTGAATGAGGTCACAGCCTTGGCAACCACTTTGTCCTAACAGATGCTTCCAAGGGTCCCATGAGATGGAGGCTGCACCTACTTCCTCTGACATTTTCATAAGTTAGAATGGTATATCAACCATAGGTACTGGGGAACAGCTCTCCACAGAGGCTTGGTTTGGTCCATCTTCTCTACATTAAGAAGAGAGATTCTGATTAAGACACAACCCTTTATCCTGACCATGTTTTTTTGCCATGGAAGATGACTTTTGCCCTCTCAGGTCGTTCATAGCATCCTACACATTCTCCAGGGATTATTTCTACATGGACCTTTGAGGTTCTCAGCAGGTGGAAGATCCATACATTCCTGTATTGTAATACCAACTCTGTCTCTGCTCTTCTGTAAAGTTAGATTGAGGAACAGTGTATGGTTAGGATTAATAACATGTTCAATATGGGTTAGGAATCATTCTGCTTGATGAACAATGTTATTGGAAACCTGTGATATTTACATGAAAATATAGGTGAAATATAAGTATTGAAATATAAATCTAGGTAAGATTTGAATCCTAGAAGGGAATTTGGCCTTTGAGTGGGATACTTAGCTTTGAATTATGTTCTGCACATATGTCTCAGATAAATTGATATGCAATGGCATAGATCCTTGTACCTTCGATGATTGAATGTAGAAGAGAGCATCCAGTTAAAAAAGGGATTTTTGCTAGGATTAGGAATATAGTCGGTAGGATTACGAAGAAGATTGAGTATAGAATATGGACCAAAAGTTCTTTAGCAATAGGGTTTCTGGTAGAGATTGAATATAAATGTCAGCACATGTGAAGAGTCAGTCACAATGATGAACTGGGGAAAAAAGTAGGAAAGCAGATGTGAATAGAGAGTAGGAAATCAGGCAAATTATAAAATGAGTGAGAGGTTTAGACAGTTTCAACAGGGTGAGATTGAAAATGTAGTCTTAGGAAGAAACACATATGTAATCACCAATAGGATTGACATTTGAGAGCATTAGGCAACCTGGACATGGATGTTTTTAGTAATCCATGTTCACTTTCCATTTAGGCTTTGGGACAGTCATAAGTGTGACCTTTGCATTTTGTGTCCAGAATATTACTGTGATAAAATGTATATGTAGATCAGTTGACATGCATATTTTTTCCACCATTTCTGGGAGCAATATTTTGAAGATATAGAAATTATTGTTGGGAGTACACAGAGGTGTACCATGTGTCTATCAATATATAGACAATGCATGAATAGACCATACTGTGAATAAATGATATAACTGGTTTCACTTTGAATAATGGATTGAATTGATATCTGAAAGTATACAAGAAATCTTATATTGATGTACAATCATTCATTTAAACCAGTTTTACATCTAATGGTAATATTAGTGTTATGTTTTATCATGACGGGTGTGTCAGTTTTGCTTCAAAAGTGATAATGGAAATCGAAAATAATGTGTTTGGAAAGAAGTGTCACAAAAAGAGAAGTCAAGAAACATGGAGGAATACATGTGTTCTGAAGCAAAAGTGATTGAAAGCAAAACAAATGTGTATATATTTGCTAAATTGTGGATGAAATATACATCCTATGATGTGCATTAACTGGATAAATAGTAATGTACCAGTGTTGAATAAAAATGAACGTCAAAATACACATTATATCACATAGGAATCTTCTTGCATTGATGTTAAACTGGGTCAGTTACTGTATAAATATTAGAATTTTATTTTGGTGTTATAATACAATTTATTTTAGCACTAGCATGCCACAGAATGTAGAAGAAAGAGCAATGGATTTTTAGTTATAACACTAATAATCTAGCATTTAATGATTATTTTGGGGAGTCTAGAATTTACATAAGGCTATGCAACATAATTTTTTGTATTTAACATTCATAAAATCTTGGAATTTTGGTAATATTTCTCCTTTTTTTATTTTTTCAGTTGTTGATAGACCTTCATTTTATTTATTCGTATGTGGTGCTGAGAATATAACCCACTGCCTCACACATGCTAGACAAGCATGTTAACACTGAGTCACAAACCCAGCCCCTCCACTTTTATCTTTTCATCAAACACTCCTCTCCCTCTTCTTTACTCACTTTCTTCCTCATTTTCCCCCTTCTCTCTCTTCCTTTTTCATTTTCCCTCCATAAGTATTTTTCTCTCATAGCATTACAAACAGTACTATGCTATGAAATTTACATTTAAAACTGTTTTTTATAGTCATTCTTTTCTTGAGAAAATTTAAAAATTATAACCACCTGATAAATATATTACAATACATTTATTATGCATATGTATCTATATTCATGCATATGTGTTACATATATATATATATATATATATATATATATATATATATATATACATATATATTTAAAAGTACTTTGATTAGCCTGTTAGAAATAATATAGACCAAGTCTTTCTTAATTCTCAAGTCTTCCAGAATTAACATCTTACAGTGAAAATCAAATAAACATATTTAAGTAAACAGGTATCATTCTTATTTATCAATACTGATAATTTAAGGTTTTTATATCACATTTAGCTGTAATATGGCATATTAACTCTTTTGAATTAGAGAATTTTTTTTTTGAACAACCTATTATTTAAGGACCATATGCACTGACATTTTAAATGGCTTTCTTGTGATTTCACTTTCTATCAATTGCATATTAATTGCCAAATACTTATTTTAGTAATTTTCATATTCATAATTGATATAAAGTCAATTGATTAATTCTTTTTGTAAGGAGTTACTAATTACAGTAGGGACAGTATTAATAATTCTAAATCTTTATAAAAATGGTACAAAAATATTTTCATGCAAAATTATGTATAATTGCATGCTCTAAATGTTTGATTGTTGATACATATAATAAAGAGCTTTTGATGAGTCTCTTCCCCAGTAAAACAGAAAATGCAAAGATATAGTTGGGTATGTATGTCCAAACAAACATATGGAAAAATACACATTATCATCTAGAAACTATTAAATAAAAGATGAAAAGAACAATCCAACACATTGTACCAACTTGTCAGATGAGGTAGTATTCTGGAAGAATAGCCTAAGTCTAGACCTGGTCCATGACAAAATATTCACAAAAAAATAAAATGTGAAAAATATAGGAAATGCTATGAGTTTTTCTTGAAGGTAAGTGGATTATCCTTTAATCTCAATTATGTGCATTTTTAAAAGCCAGTTTTCTGGTAAAATAAATTTGTGATAGTTACAAGTACACAAAACAAAGTTTCTGCTTAGCAAAATGAATGCATCTCAACTCTTTTTTAGCTGATTTCTTCCCACTCAACTTTAAACCTTTATTTATTTATTTTTTATTGGTTGTTCAAAACATTACAAAGCTCATCCTATATCATCTTTCATACATTTGACTCAATTGGGTTATGAACTCCCAATTTTCCCCAAATACGAGTTGCAGAATCACATCGGTTACACATTCACATTTTTACATAATGTCATATTAGTGACTGTTGTATTCTGCTACATTTCCTATCCCCTACTATCCCCTACTATACCCCCTCCCATCCCCTCCCATCTTCTTTCTCTACCTCATCTGCTGTTGTTCACTTCTCTCCCTTGCCCCACCTTTCCCCAATTTTCCCTACCCCATTGTTTGAAGATGCTATTGCATGCTTTTAGCCCCTTTTTCAAATATAAGAAAGTTGTAATTTTGAGGATTGGTTTCTGTGTCCTCTATTCTGTACCATTGTTCCACCTGCCTATTTTGTTACCAGTACCACGCTGTTTTTGTTACTATTGCTTTTAGTACAGTTTGAACTCTGGTATCACTATACCTCCAGATTCATATTTTCTGTTTAGAGTTGCTTTTGCTATTCTGGGTCTTTTGTTTTTCCATCTTCTAAGATCTTCTTCTCTCTCTCTCTTTAGGGTTCTGTAGTTTTCAGTATATAAAACTTTCACGTCTTTTGTTAGGTTGATTCCCAAGTATCTTATTTTATTTGAGGATATTGTGAATGGAGTGGTTTTCCTCATTTCCATTTCAGAAGTTGTGTTGCTTACATACAGGAATGCCTTTCATTTATGCGTGTTAATTTTATATTCTGCCACTTTGCTGAATTCATTTATTAACTCTAGCCGTTTCATTGTAGACCCTTTGGGGTCTGTTAAATATATTTTCATGACATCTGCAAATAGCGATAATTTAAATACTTCTTTTCCTATTTTTATGCCTTTAATTTTTTTTGTCTGTCTAATTGTTCTGGCTAGTATTTCAAGAACTAAATTGAATAGAAGTGGTGATAGAGGGCATCCCTGTTTTGTTCCAGATTTTAGAGGGAATGCCTTCAGTTTTTCCACATTCAGGATGATGCTAGCCTGAGGTTTAGCATATATAGCTTTTACAATGTTGAGGTAAGTTCCTGTTATCCCTAGTTTTTCTAGTGTTTTGAACATAAAGTGATGCTGAACTTTGTCAAATGTTTTTTCTGCATCTATTGAGATGATCATATGGTTCTTGTCTTTATGTCTATTGATGTGGTGAATGGCATTTATTGATTTCCGTATATTGAACAAGCCTTGCATCCCACGGATGAATCTTACTTGATCATGGTGCACAATTTTTTTGATATGCTTTTGTATTCGATTCGCCAGGATTTTATTGACAAGTTTTGCATCGAAGTTCATTAGAGATATTGGTCTGTAGTTTTCTTTCTTTGAAGTGTCTTTGTCTGGTTTCGGGATCAGGGTGATTTATCCTCATAGAATAAATTTGGAAAAGCTCCTTCTTTTTTTTTTCTTGAAATAGCTTGAAAAATATTGGTATTAATTCTTCTTTAAAGGTTTTGTAGAACTCCGCTGTATACCCATCCGGTCCATGGCTTCTTTTGGTTGGTAGTTTTTGATGGCTTCTTTCATTTCTTCCTTTGTTATTGGTCTGTTTGAATTGCGTGTGTCTTCCTGACTCAATCTGGGCAGATCTTATGACTTAAAAAATTCATCGATATCTTCACTATCTTCTATTTTATTGGAATATAGTGTTTCAAAATACTTTCTAATTATCTTCTGTATTTCTGTAGTGTCTGTTGTGATATTGCCTGTTTCATCCCGTATGTTAGTAATTTGAGTTCTCTCTCTTCTTCTCTTCATTAGCATGGCTGTGGGCCTGTCAATCTTATTTATTTTTTCAAAGAACCAACTTTTAGTTTTATCAAATTTTTTAATTTTTTTTTGTTTCAATTTTGTTGATTTCTGCTCTAAATTTAATTATTTCTTGTCTTCTACTACATTTGCTGTTGTTTTGCTCTTCCTTTTCTAGGTTTTTGAGGTGTAGTGTGAGTTCATTTATTTGTTGATTTTTTCTTTTTTTGAGGAAAGAACTCCAAGAAATGAACTTCCCTCTTAAACTGCTTTCATTGTGTCCCATCGATTCTGGTATGTTGTGTCTGTATTGTCATTTGTCTCTAAGAATTTTTTTTTATCTCCTCCATTATGTCTTCTGTAACCCATTGATCATTCAGTAGCATGTTGTTAATTTTCCATGTGATGTAGGATTTTTCCTTCCTTCTTTCATCATTGATTTCCAGTTTCATTCCATTATTATCAGATATAGTGCATGGTATAATCTCCATGCTTTTATATTTACTAAGAATTGCCCTATGGCATAATATATGGTCTATCTTTGAGTAGGATCCATGTGAAACTGAGAAGAACGTGTATCCACTTGATGATGGCTGATATATTCTATATATGTCGTTCAAGTCTAGGTTACAAATTGTGCTGTTGAGTTTGATAGTTTCTTTATTCAGTTCTTGTCTAGAGAATCTGTCTAATGCCGAGAGTGGTGTCTTGAAGTCACCCATAATTATTGTGTTGTAGTCTATTTGGCTATTGAACTTGAGGAGAGTTTGTTTTATGAACATTGCAGCTCCATTGCTTGGTGCATACAAATTCATAATTGTTATGTCTTGTTGGTGGATGGTTTCTTTTAACAGAATATAGTGTCCTTCTTTATCCCTTTTGATTAACTTAGGTTTGAAGTTGATTTTATTCCACATGAGTATGGCCACTCCTTCTTGCTTCTGAGGGCCATGTGAGTGGTATGATTTTTCCCAACCTTTTACCTTCACCCTGTGTATGTCTTTTCCTATCATATGAGTCTCCTTAAGGCAGCATATTGTTGGATTTATTTTTTTTGATCCAGGTTACTAGCCCATTCTCTTGATTGGTGAATATAATCCATTAACATTTAAGGTTACAATTGAAATATGATTTGTTCTTCCAATCATGTTTATTTATTTATTATGTTTTAGTTTGGCTAGTTTTTACTTTTTTGGTTATTTTCCTCCCCCTTTACTGAGATACCTTCTGCTGTTAGTTTTCGGCACTATTTATCAATTCCTCTTCTTTTAGTATTTTGCTCAAAATGCTTTGCAGTGCTGGTTTTCTGGCTGCGAATTCTTTTAGCTTTTGTTTATTGTGAAAGACTTTAATTTCGTTTTCAAATCTGAACCTTAATTTTGCTGGATACAGTATTCTTGGTTGGAATCCATTATTTTTCAGCATTTGAAATACATTGTTCAAGGATCTTCTCGCTTTCAAAGTCTGTGATGAAAAATCAGTCATTAACCTAATTGGTTTTCCCCTGAATGTAATCTGCCTCCTTTCTCTTATAGTGTTTAATATTCTCTCCTTGTTCTGTATGTTGGCTATCTTCATAATTATATGTCTTGGAGTTTGTCTATTATGATTTTGAATGTTTGGGGTCCTGTAGGCTTCCAGGATTTGACAATCCGATCCATCTTTCATCTCTGGGATGTTTTCTAGAATTATTTTATTTAATATGTTCTCCATTCCTTTGGTTTGAATCTCTATGCCTTCTTCTATCCCAATGACTCTCATTTTTTATGACATCCAATATCTCTTGAATAGATTGCTAGTGGGATTTAAGCCTCTTTTCTGTGTTGATTATATTCTTTTCAAGTTGATAAACTTTGTCTTCATTATCTGATATTCTGACTTCTGCTTGATCTAGTCTATTTGTAATATTCTCGTTTGAGTTTTTAATTTGGTTAATACTTTCCTGCATTTCTAGTATTACTGTTTGATTTCTTTTAAGATCTCTATCTCCTGGTAAAGCTCGTTGTTTGCCATTTGAGTTTGTTTGTTTAATTCATTTTCAAAATATACTTTTATTTCTTGGACTTGCTGCCTCATGTCTTCTCTAATATTCCTTTCCATCTGAGTTAGGAATGCCTTAAGTTCTTTCCCTATCCCTGTTTCTGATTCTTCTAGGTCCTCCTGTAGAATTAAGTTGTCCTGCATTGTTTGTACTCCTTTCTTTCCCTTGTTTTTTCATGATGCTCATGTTACTTTCCAGCTCTATTTGATTGCTGTGTTTCTGTTTTATTCTATAGATTTGTTTCGGTGTTGTGTATCTCTGTTGTCTCTCCTTTGTGTTGGTAGACTATGCCTGCTAAAGTGGATTCCACTTGTAGGGAATTCCAAAGGCCGAGCTCCAGTGACGTCACCCCTCTGCTTTGGCGGGCCCAGGCTCCTTGCCGAAATGTTCGAATACGGGGATGGAACTGGACTGTCTCCAGTTGGTTTCAGCTCTAGGTCACTGGCGGGTGGGCAATCACTAGCCACCCAGTGGCGCAGTCGGTCTCCTGCGCGCCGGTGTTCTCCAGACGCCCAGTCACGCGGACAGCAGGTGGACTGTCACCTGCGCTTCTGTGTTCTCCAGCTTCCCAGTCACAAGAGCCTGGCCTCTAGTCCCCTGGTTTCTCCTGCTAGTCCTGGTTTCTCCTGCTAGACTAGATTTCCCCTGAGTGATGCTTCTCTGCAGTTCAATCTGTATTCTGGGCCTGTCATTTGTTGGGTGTGGAGGGTGTCTATTGGAACCCAGACACTCTATTGTTTTGAGGATCAGTCAGACCGGATCTCCGATTGCACATTTGGCTCGTTTTTCAGACCCAATTACCAGATCTCAGTGCTAAAAATCTTTCTTATAGGTTTTGGTGCACCCCCATTTTGCTGTAAGTTCTTAACAAGATAGTTTTTTGTGGTTCTATCTCGTTATTCACCTGTGCAGTGGCGCGTTACACTGGGTGTGATGCACTCTATTCGTGGCCATCAGGCAATGATGAAATATTATGCTTTGTATGCAGCATTTACTGAAGTTAGTTTTCAGTATTAGGAAACAAATATGTATTTCAGGTGAATGAATAATCTGAATTTCTGAGAATAATCTTGTGAAAAGTTGATTATAAATCCACATACGTGAATATGAATGATTTTAGGGAGTGTATAATAAGACACATATATTTCATATTTTGAAAAATCTGGAGAGTGATATATATATATATATATATATATATATATGTATATATATATATATATATATATATATATATATATACATATATATATATATACACACACAGAAACACACTCACAGACATTAAAAAGTAGCAATATATATGCCAATCGAAATTCAAAATGAAATATATATCCTTCACATATCCAAAAAAATACATTTTACTGAAAATGGATTTATGTATAATGTTGTTCAACTAGGAGGCTCACCCATAGGTTGAAATTTCAGTTCCAAAAGGGTTTAGGAGGAGTGATCTCTTCTCACAATTTGTATCTGCCAAGTCAGCCACCTCAGAAGAAAGTCTGTGTGATACCAGGTAGTATTCTATATGAGCATATAAAAATACATGTGCTGAATAGGTGACAGAGAAAGGGGAGAGGAATTCACATATTTGTTAACGTTAAAAACACATGGAGAAATATTTCAATAAACATTGACTATATTTATAACTCCAACCCCATATAATGCAAAAGGGAAGTCCAAGTATACACCATGCTTTCTCTGAACTGTATGTATTTCCATTCTGTTAGGGTTACTATTCTCCATCATATTAGGATTAGTAGTCAGAGTCTAGTAGGTTATGGATTAGTGTCAGAGATTCAGTATTTCGAATAGAAAATAGGAAAATAAACCCATTGTGTTTGCAAATATGTGTGATACAAAAATCTTCCCACTCTCATTCAGAACAATGCCTTGACATTACCTTCTCCCCTAATAAGACACAATTAGAGGAGAAGAGTTAGAAAATCTGTGAATACATATCTGGAATGGAATATTCTCGGTGTTCACAAGCTTGGAGGTGGTAGAGGAGTTTCCAAAAGTAAGGGACAGGGTAAACACTCCACAAACATGGAGCTCTGCAGGCCTAAAGACATATTGAGAAACTGCCTCTGAGTTTGGGCACTTAAAATGTATGTTGTGGTCCGAAGCTTTAGCTTCCTCTATAGTGAGAGCATCAAAACTGGTCTGCATCTATGTGACCTGGGGGACATGGTATCTTATTTTCCAATGAACATGAGGCAGCAGTGCTGAATTCTCACTTTGTAGGTAAACTGTGGCAACTGGAGTCTAAGGGTCAATCTGTGTGGACTGTGAGGCTAATTGATCATGCTCTACTTTTCTTAGTAGAGCACTGGGAGTTTGTTATTTGCTTCACAATACAAGGAGTTCAACTTGGTCAGAGTGCTGGAGGGAGTTCTGTCACATGTGGTGCCTCAGGGTCTGCAGGAGAATGCACCAGTCAGGCTTCTATTTCACATAGTTTGACCCCTTGACCATAGCATCCTGATTCTGAACATTGCCCTGAAACCTCTCCATATAACAAGATGCCTTTACATATAAGGGTCTGCTTGCTGCACCATGTCAGTTACAAGCCATTTGGAAGCCAATGGCAGATCTACATGGCCCCAACACAGATGTTTTATCACACACCTGCCCACCACTGTTCTAGGCCCACTACTCAGCAGGCTCCAACTTACTGGCATCTCTGTTCTACACCATTTTTAAGAAACGCAGTCAATCAAGGCACTGTCTGGTATACTCATGATCAGCAAATGGACATCAAAAAGTTCTCCAGTGCCACCTGGTCATGAAAATTTCAAAAATTCCATGGTATTTCTCTAGCCATTTTTCAAGGATGAAGTTGGAGGCACTATGATTTTCAATTCACTCAGGAACCTTTAAATGTTGAGGAAGCTCATTTCAATGAAAGCTCTGGAGAACACTCACAGGCAAGGCTTCCCAAAGGGTCGCCAAAAGGTCACATGAAGCCAGGCCCATTGAGGTCTGCAATGTGAGATCATGTGTGTTTTGCCTCTCAACTATGGCTGCCAAGTCTTTCAGAATAAAATCATGTGATATTCTGGCTGAGATTCCTCGTGCCTTGTGGAAAGCCTTTCTGGGCACAGATCTCAGTTTCAAAGGGCGACTGTCATTCATGGCCTCCTAAAATCCCAACACAACTCATGGCAATAATTCTCTGAGGTCAGTTCCAGAACTCAGTCTCTAAAGGGAATCACACCAGAGTTCAAGACCAGGTGGAGCCAGTCATCTTTTTCAACCGCCACACAAACTTCCAAAATTAAAACCCAAACACTCCCACAAGGCCCTCATCTTCTTCCATATAGATACTCATTATAAACTCTGGCTGGAGGTTTCCATGAGGGATGCAGAACAAGATAGTGTCCAAAGTTAGCTCCCTTGCCCCTCATTTGCCTAAAGTCGGGGTGGCCTGAACACCTTCCTGTGAACCTGGAGTGATCAAATAGTGTGCCGTTAATACTGCTCTGCTTCTCCAATTTGAGGATGACTGACTGTGGGGTTTAGATTCTTTATGTGAATTGGAAGCATGAGAAAATGCAAGCACCTTTGGGCTTGCCTCTCCTTGGCTTTAAAGAATGCATTTGACCCAAAGAATCCCTCTTCTCACTTGATGGAGGTCAGGAACCTTACAGAGGAAGGCAAGAGACTTCATCCGCAATGACTGCTCTTTTGATCATTTTGGTTTTGGATGAACACATGGGATCCATCAGGTGCTGAGAATCTAACCACAGCCTCACACAGGGCCAAGAGGCTGTTTCAGACAAATCCATTTCCAAAGCAATTAAGCAAAGAGCTACAGGTGATGTCCATTCATTTCCATTTGAAAACTTTTTTCTTCAGGCTTCACAAAGAATGGGCCTGTGGTAAATACCTTCCTGATATTCAGGGCAACAGAACAATAGGTAAGCAAAAAGCCCAAATCAGGGTTTCTCCACTGAGACTTTCCTGGTCACACTAGCTACCCACTACATGGCCATATAACAGAGCTTTTAGGTGGTAAATATCTTGGACACAAAACCATGAAGCTATTCTGCAGAGTGTCCAGAATTCAGAAAGAAAACAGAAACTTATGAAGATATCAGGTGTTGCCCTTTGATAACAAAAGCCACAGTCCATTTATAAATTGGGCAAGATGAATGCTGGGAAGCTTTCTACTAGACAGGACACATCCTTTGATGCATTCTTATTTCTAATGTCTACAACCACGGACACAGTGGGATACACAGACATAGAAGCACTTGCATTGCAAAACGACTAACTAGAAACAGTCCACGCCAATCCAAACAAACAGTCTTTCCTACCTATTCTCAGAACATGAGACAAGACCATGAACATACACCCACACCCACAAAGGCACCACCTTTGCTCCAAGTAGTTCTGTGATTACCCAGAGTGTCCTCTGAATGGTGGGCCATACTATATTCCCCCCAAATGGCCTGTCGTGTCTCAAATCTGGTCTCCTTGGCCAATTCTGTGAAGTTGTCATTAGCCATGGGTGAGCCACTACCTGCTTTCTCAGGAAAGGCCCCTCTTCAGAGCTTTTCTGGCATTTGAACATCCTCACATCTGTAGGCACTAAGAAAGACTGACTCTGTCCTTGGTAAATTGAAGCAAGTGAGACCACTGGGCCTGGGACTGCGACTGGCTCTGGGTGCCATTCTTCCTGGATTCCAAGTTCAGAGAGTTCCATCACAAAGGAAGTGAGGTGAGGTCACTTCCTTCAGAAACTGAATGAGGTCACTGCTTTGGCAACAACTTTGTCCAAATAGTTACTTCTAAGGGCCCATGAGATGGAGGCTGTTCCTACTTTCTGTAACACTTTCAAAAGTTAGAATGGTATATCAACCATAGGCACCTGGGAACACCTCTTCACACAGGCCTGGTTTGGTCTATCTTCTCTACATTAAGTTGATAGAGGCTGATACAGACACATCCCTTCATCCTCACCAGGTTGTTTGCCATGGAAGATGACTTTTGCTCTCTCGGGAACTTCACAGCTGCCTACATCTTCTCCAGGGATTATTTCTACATGGACCTTTGATGTTCTCAGCAGGTGGAAGATTCCCTACATTCCGGTATTTAAAGAGAAACTCTGTCCCTCCTCTTCTGTAAAGTTAGATTGAGGTAACAGTGTATATTTAGGGTTAATAACATGTTCGATTTGGGTTAGGAATCTCTCTGCCGGATGAATAATGGTATTGGGAACCTGTGATATTTACAAGAATATATAGGTGAAATATAAGTATGAAAACAGAAATGTAGGTAAGATATGAAGCCAGAAGGGCATTGGGCCCTTGAGTGGGATACTTAGGTTTGAATTATGTTCTGCACATGTGTCTCAGATGAATTGATATAAAATGGCATAGGACCTTTTACCTTGAATGATTGATTGTTGAAGAGAACATCGAGTTAAAAAGTGATAGTCAGTAGGATTAGTAAGATAGTCAGTAGGTTTATAACGAAGAGTGAGTATAGGATTTGGACCAAAAGTTCTTTAGCAATAGAGTTTCGGGTAGAGAGTGAATGTAAATGTCAGCATATGTGAAGTATGAGTCACAATGATGAACTAGGGAAAATATGTAGGAAAGCAGATATCAATAGAGATATTAGGAAATCAGGCAAAGTGTAAAGTGAGTGATAGAATTAGACATTTCCAACAGGCTTGAGGTTGAATATATAATCTTAGAAAGAAACAAATATGTAGTCATCAATAGGATTGACATTTGAGAGCATTAGGTAACCAGGACATGGTTGTTTTTGGTAATCCATGCTCACTTTCCATTTAGGCTTTGATACAATCATGAGTTTGACCTATGCTTTTTGTGTCCAGAATATTACTGTGATAAAATGTATATATAGATAAGGTGACATCAGTATTTCTTCCACCATTTCTGGGAGCAATATTTTGAAGAGGTACAAATTAGTAATCGGGGGACAAATAGGTGTACACTGTGTTTATGAATATAGAGATAATGCATTAATAGACCATACAGTGAATAAATAACATAACTGGTTCCAACTTTAAATAATGGATTGAATTGAAATGTGAAAATATACAGGAAATTTTATATTGATATACATACATTCATTCCAACCAGTTTTACATCTAATGGTAATATTAATGTTATAGTTTATCATGAAGAGTGTGTGAGTTTAGCTTCAAAATTGATTATGGAAATCGAAAATAATGTGTTTGGAAAGAAGTCTCATGAAAAGACCAGTCAAGTAACATGGAAGAATTCATGTGTTCTGAAGCAGGAAGTGAAACAAATTCTTATTAATTTGCTAACTTGTGGATGAAATATATGTCCTATGATGTGCAAAAACTGAAGAAATACTAATGTACCAGTGTTGAATTAAAATAAAGGTCAAAATAGACATTAAGTCCCATAGGAATCTACTTGCATTGATGTTAAACTGGGTCTGTTACTGTAAAAATATTAGGATTTGTAAGCACCATTGATTGAAGTTAGTTCTCATACTGGGAAACAAATATGTATTTCAGGTAGATGAATATTTCTGAGAATAATCTTGTGAAAAGTTGATTATAAATCCACATACATGAATATGAATGAATTGATGGAGTGTATATAAGAGACATATATTTCATATTTTATAAAATCTGGAGAGTGTGTGTGTGTGTGTATATATATATATATATATATATATATATATATATATATATACAGAAAAACACAAAAATACATTAAAAAGTATCAATATATATGCCAAACGTAATTTATCAGTAATATATATCATCCACAGATGAAAATATATTTATTTTACTGAACATGGATTTATGTATAAATTGTTCTACTGGGAAGCTCACCCATAGTTTTAATTTTCAGTTCCACCAGCGTTTACGAGATCTCTTCTCACAACTTGTTTCTGCCCAGTCAGCCAACTCAAAAAAATGTACGTGTGAGACCACGTAGGATTCTATATTTGCATATAAAAATACATGTGCTGAGTAGGCTGCATAGAAAGGAAGACAGGAATTTACATATGTGTTAACATTAAAAACACATGGAGGACTATTTCAATTAAAAATTGAGTAGATTTAGAATACCTACCCTCTATCATGCAAAAAGGAAGTCCAACAATACACCATGCCTGCTGTAAACTGCTTGTATTTTCATTCTGTTTGGGTATTTTTCTCCATCATATTAGGATTAGTAGTCAGAGTCTAGTAGGGTATGAGATAGTGTCAAGAATTCAGTATTTCAAATGGAAAATTGTAAAATGAATCAATGTGTATGCAAATGTGTGCTACACAAAAATTTTCCCACTCTCATTCAGAACAATGCCTTGACATTACCTTCACCCCAAGTAAGACACATTTAGAGGAGAAGAGTTAGACAATCTTTGAATGCATATCTGAAATGAAAAATGTTCAGGAGTTCACAACCTTGGAGTTGGTAGAGGAGTTTTCAAAAGTAAGGGAAAGTGTAAAATCTCCACAAACATGGAGATTTACCAGCCTAAAGACTTCTGGAGAAACTGCCTCTAGGTTGGGCACTTGAAATATATGTTGTTGTCAGGAGCTTTAGCTTCCTTTCTAGTGAGACAATCAAAGCTTGGTCTGCACATCTGTGACCTGGAGGACATGGTTTATAATTCTCCAATGAACATGAAGCAGCAGTGTTGATTTCTCTCTTTGTAGGTAAACTATGGCCATTGGGTCTAAGTGTCTCCCCATGTAGACTGCTAAGCCATTAGGTCATCCTCCACTTTTCAAAACGTTTCTTGATACTGCACTCGGAGTTTGGTATTTGCTTCATGAAATACAAGGAGTTCAACTGGGACAAAGGGCTGGAGGAAGTTCTTTCACGTGTGGTGGGTCAGGGTCTGCAGGAGAATGCACCAACAGGGCTTGTATACCACATAGGTTGCTCCCTTGACCATAGAAACCTGATTTTGAACATTGCCCTGAAACCTCTCTATATAACCAGATGTCTTTACATACAGGATCTGCTGGCTGCACCATGTCAGTCTCAAGCCATTTGGAAGCCAATGGCAGATCCACATGACCCCACCACAGATGTTTTATCACACACTTGCTCACCCCCGCTCTGGGCCCATTACTCAACAGGCTTCAAATGACTGGCATCTCTTTTCTACACCATTTTCATGAAAACCAGTCAATCAACACACTGTCTGGTACACTCATGATCAGCAACTGGACATCCAAATGTTCTCCAGTGCCACCTGGTCAAGGAAATTTCAAAAATTTCATGGTATTTATCTAGCCAATTTTCAAGGATGAAGTTGGAGACACTGTGGGTTTCAATTCATTCAGAAATTATTTAATGGTGAGGAAGCTCATTTCAATGAAAGCTCTGGAGAACTGTCACAGGCAAGGCTTCCCAAAGAGTGGCCAAAAGGTCACATGAAGCAAGGCCCATTGAGGTCTACAATTGAGGTCCATGTGTGTTTTGACTATCAAATATGTCTGACAAGTTTTTCAGAATAAAATTGTGTGATATCCTCCTGAGATTCCCAGTGCTCTGTGGAAAGCGACACTGGGCCTAGATCTCAGTTTCCAAGGGTGACTCTCATGCGTGGCCTCCTAAATCCCAACACAATTCATGGCAATATTTCTCTGAGGTAAGTTCCAGAACTCAGTCTCTAAGGGGAATGACACCATAGTTCAAGCCCATTTGGATACAGTCATCTCTTCCAACCGCCACACGAATGACCACAATTAAAACCAAAACACTCCCACATGGCCCTCATCTTGTTAAATATAGACACTCATCATAAACTCTGGCTGGAGGTTTCCATGCGGGACGCATCCCAAGACAGTGTCCAAAATATTCTCCCTTGGCCCTCATTTGCCTAAAGTCAGGGTGGCCTGGACACCCTTCCTGTGAACCAGAAGTGATCAAATAGGCCTGCCGTTAATACTGCTCTGCTTCTCCAATTTGAGCACTATTGACTCTCAGGTATAGATTTTTTTATGTGATTTGGAGTCACGAGAAAACACAAGCACCTCTGCAGGACTTTGAAAAACTCATTTGACCAAAAGGATCCCTGTCTCACTTGATAGAGGTCAGGTACCTAACAGAGGAACGCAAGAGACTCATCCACAATTACTGAATTTTTGCCATTATGGTTTTGATTGCACACATGGTATCTATCTTTAGATCCATCATGTGCTGAAAATTTAAGCCACAACCTCATACAGGGCTAGGAGGCTGATTCAAACACATCCCTTTCCAAAGCAAAGAACCACAAGTTATTCCCATTTATTTCCATTTTAAAACTGTTTTATTCAGGCTTCACAAAGGGGTGGCCTGAGGCAAAGACCTTCCTGACATTCAGGGCAACAGAACAATAGGTAAGCAAATGAACCAAAATATGGGTTCTTCACTGAGCGTTTACTGGTCACAATGATGTCTGAGTTTTCTAAGATGTTCCCATTTCCTATAGCTATCAAGTACATGGCCATGTCACAGAGCTTGGGGGTGGTATGTATCTTGGACACAAAACTATGAGGCTATTCTGGAGAGTGGCCAGAATTCAGGAAGAAAACAGGAACTTAGGAAGTTAGTAGGTGTTGCCCATCCATAAGGAAAGCCACAGTCCATTCATCAACTAGGCCTGATGAATGCTGGAAAGTTTTCCACTAGACAGGACACATACATTGATACATTCTCTTTTCGAATGTCTACAACCATGGACAGAGTGGGATACACAGACATAGAAGCACTCGCCTAGTCAAACGACTTTCTAGAAACAGTCCACTCCAATCAAAACAACAGCCTTTCCTACCTATTCTCAGAACATGAGACAAAACCACAAACTCACACCCAAACCCACAAAGGCACCTCCTTAACTCAAGTAGGTCTGTGACTATCCGGAGTGTCCTCTGAATAGTGGGCCATACTATGTTCCCCTAAAATGGCCTGTACTGTCTCAGATCTGGTCTTGTTGGCCAACTCTGTGAAGTTGTCAACAGCCAGCGGTGAACCACTACCTGCTTTCTCAGTAAAGGCCCCTCTTCAGAGCTCTTCAGGCATTTGGCAATCCTCATATCAGTAGGTACCAAGGAAGACTGACTCTGTCCTTGGTAAATCCAAACAAGTGAGACCACTGGGATTGGGACTTGGACTGGCTCTCGGTGACTGGCTTCCTGGATCCCAAATTCAGAGATTTCCATCACCAGGAAAGTGAGGTGAGGTCACTTCCTTCAGGAACTGAATGAGGTCACTGCGTGGGCAACCACTTTGTCCTACCAGATTCATCCAAGGTTCCCATGAGATGGAGGCTGCCACTACTTCCTGTGACACTTTCACAAGTTAGAATGGTATATCAACCATAGGCACCTGGGAACAGCTCTCCACACAGGCATGGTTTGATCAATCTTCTCTACATTAAGAAAGGAGAGGCTGATTCAGACACATCCCTTAATACTGACCAGGTTGTTTGTCATGGAAGATGACTTTTGCTCTATTAGGTCCTTCATAGCTGCCTGCAACTTCTCCAGGGTATCATTTCTGCTTGTACCTTTGATGTTCTCAGCAGGTGGAAGAGCCCCTACATTACTGTATTGTAAGACAAACTCTCTCCCGGCTCTT
Organism: Callospermophilus lateralis; assembly: GCF_048772815.1. NCBI lineage: Eukaryota > Metazoa > Chordata > Mammalia > Rodentia > Sciuridae > Callospermophilus > Callospermophilus lateralis. The sequence goes on from NW_027512556.1 coordinate 151,126, forward strand.
CTGTACAGTTAGTTTGAGGGTACAGTGTATGGTTAGAGTAATAACAGGTTTGATTTAGGTTAGAAATCATACTGAGGAATGAACAATGGTATTGGGAACTCGCGATATTTACGAGAATATATAGGTGAAATATAAGTATGAAAACAGAAATCTAGATAAGGTTTGAATCCAAGAAGGGCATTGGGCTGTTGATTGGGATACTTAGCTTTGAATTATATTCTGCACAGATGTCTCAGATAAATTGATATACAATGGCATAGGACCTTGTACCTTGGATGATTGATTGTCAAAGAGAATTTCCAGTCAAAAAGGGATAGTCGGTAGGATTAGGAAGATAGTTGGTAGGTATAGAAAAAAGAGTGAGTATAGGATTTCGAACAAAAGTTCTGTAGCAATAGGGTTTCGGATAGAGAGTGAATGTAAATTTCAGCACATGTAAAGAGTCAGTCACAATGATGATCTCAGGAAAATATGTATGAAAGCAGATATCAATGGAGACATTAGGAAATCAGGAAAAGCATAAAGTGAGGGTTAGTATTAGTCATTTTCAACAGGGTTGAGGTTGAATATATAATCTTAGAAAGCAACAAATATGTAGTCACCAATAGGATTGATTTGCAAGCATTAAGCAACCTGGAAATGGATGTTTTTAGAAATCCATGCTCACTTTCCATTTAGGATTTGGTGAAAGGTTAATAAGATAGGTACTTGTCACTTCCTGTTTTTCTGTATGCTTAACAAAACACTGTTGAAACCTTGAGGACTGTTTGCTAATTTTTTCCCCAGAATGTGCTGTCCCCGACTGCCAAACAGAGAATGTACACCCTCACCTGTTTGCACGCAAACCGCCCACTCGCCCTGACCCATCAATAAGCTTCCCTCCCTGCCCTCTTCAAGGAAAGTATATAAGCTCTGCTTAAGCTGTTCTCATTGCTCTCTGCTCTATTCAAGTGAGCACTGAGCCCCAGATTGCTAGACTCCCAATAAACCCAGGGTAACTTTTGATGTGGAGGGGACCCCAGTAAACTTTGAAGTGGATACAGGGGCAGTATACTTAGTCCTTAAGGCCCCACTGGGCCCTCTATCAAATAAAAGCTCTCTAGTTCAAAGTGCTAACACCAGTAAATATGGGAATTAGACAACTAAGAAAACCATGGACATGAGGAAAGGAAAAATCCATCACTCTTTCCTAATAATCCCAGAATGTCTGGCCCCATTGATGGGCAGAGATCTGCTCACCAAGCTCCGGGCCAAAATGACTTTTAACCATGAAGGCCCCAAAATGATATTTATAAATCCTTTAGTATAAACTCCTATATTCACGGCTTTAAATATGTCAGTAGAAGATGAACAGCAACTCTTCACACCCCCCAAGACTGATCAAACAGGCAAGCTACCCCAGAAATGGATAACAGATTACCCAGATGCCTGGAAAAACACTGCTGGGTTAGGACTAGCCATGAAACAACCTCCAAAAACAGTGGAGTTCAAAACCTCAGCCTCCCCAATCAATGTCAAAAAATATCCTCTGAGCAAAAAAGCTAAAGATGGGATAAGGCCCCATATTCAGAAATATCTGGCCTTAGGGTCCTAAGGCCTTGTCAATCATCCTAAAACACTCCCCCGCTACCAGTATAAAAAGCCAGGAGCCGGGGACTATCCCCCATTAAAGACATAAGAGAGACCTACAACAGAGTGTAGGACATTCACCCCTGTGTACCTAATCCGTACAATCTGCTTATCACTCTGAACCCTGAGAGGAAATGGTATACTGTTCTGGACTTAAAAGATGCTTTCTTTTGCTTGCCTCTGCATAAATATAGTCAGTTGCTGTTTGCTTGCTAGTGGGTAGACCCAGAAACTGGAACGTGTGGTCAACTAACTTGGACTAGACTCCCCAAAATGGTTGAAAAACTCCCCCACTCTCTTTGATGAAGCCCTCCAAAGAGATCTCAACAGCTTCAGAACTACGCACCCCGAAGTCACCCAGCTTCAATACGTGGATGACCTGCTACTGGCACCCAACACCAAGGATATCTGTGAATCTGGGACCCAAGCAGTATTATGTGAGCTTCCTCAACTCGGGTATAGAGCTTCTTCCTAAAAGGCCCAAATTTGCCAGCAAGAAGTAATCTTCCTGGGCTATTCCTTTAGGGGCAGTAAACGATGGCTCACTGAGCCCAGAAATCAAACGGTTGTGCAGAAACCACCCCCATCTAACAGCAGACAACACAGAGAGTTTCTTGGGACTGCTGGGTTTTGCAGGTTAAGGATTCCTGTGTTTGGGTCCTTAACTTCTCATTTACACCCGCTGTTAAAGGAGATGCCCAATTCTAATGGACCCCTGAGATCCAGCAAGCTTTTGATAATATCTAAGGACACTGACACTGTACTCCTCAACTTCACTGAGCAAAGCCTGAAATTTCAGAAAGCCCTACACTACGTTAAAAATGTACATCAGTTCACTCACCTTGGTTCAAAGAAATTGCAGGCATTCCTGAAGGATCAAGAACAGAGTTTTCCACTAACCGACTCACAGTGAAAGGAAATAACTGAACAGGTAAAAAAAAGCCTGTCGGGTCTGTCAATAGGTTAATGCTTACCCTTCCAACTTTCCTGCAGGAAAGCACCTACGAGGAACCAGACCAGGACAATTCTGGGAAGTGGACTTTACTGAAATTAAGCAAGCATGGTATGGACTTAAATATCTCCTACTCTTTGTAGATATATTTCAGGATGGATTGAAGCCTCCCCCCCCAAAAAAAAAGGCGCAAATGGTGGTCAAGAAGATCCTGAAAGATATTTTTCCAAGGTACGGCCTGCCTAAGGTAATAGGGTCTGATAATGGACCAGCGTTCATGGCCCAGGTAACTCAGGGGTTAGCCAGGACCCTGGGGATTAATTGGAAGTTACATTGTGCTTATAGACCCCAGAGTTCAGGACAGGTAAAAAAATTAAATAGAACCATTAAAGAGACCTAAACGGAATTAAGCTTAAAGAGTAGCATAAAAGATTGGACTATGCTCCTGCCTTATGCACTATTTCATGCAAGAAATACTCCCTCTGTTTCTTTGTGTAACCTCACCCCCTATGAAATTCTCTATGGGGCCCCATCTCCAGTAAGGGACCTAACGCTAACTCAAAGATCTAACGATCCCTTCCACACCACCTTGCTTGACAGACTTAAAGTTCTGGAAGGAACTCAGCAATACCTGTGGAAACAGCTGGCCACTGCCTACCAACCTGCTGAAGAGGGTACTCCACATCTATATCAAGTAAGAGACTTTGTCTACATAAGACAACATCAGGTGTCATCCCTGGAACCCGGCTGGACAGGACCATACCAGGTGCTACTTATAACACCTACAGTGCTAAAGTTAGACGGAATCACTTCCTGGTTCCTAATTCTCATCTCAATCCTGTGCCCTGTCCAGAATCTGGCTGAAAAATGAAAAAGACTGGTAACATTTTCAAATTGTATATTCGCCATGTGAATAAGACTATAGACTCTCCAATTGGTCACCAGTAGTCCTAACCCTCATCAACCCGTTCAGCAGCGATGGCTGATCACAAATCCTACTAGACAAGAAGTATGGTCTATCGCACATACAGCCCACTTAGGGACCTGGTGGCCATCTCTCCACCAAGAAATTTGTCAGCTGGCTATACGTCTTTCCTATTGGGAAATCCCTGATGAAGAGGATCCCCAAAAATTCCATTAAATACTTTCCATACAATAGATAATGGAAACAAACATTATGGATGTAGGGACACGCGAGCCAGATGCAGGTTGGCTAGCCTAGATTACTATGTTTGCCTGGCGGACTACCAAAGCCAAAAACAGCCACGACTGTGTGGGGGAAAAGCCAACTTCTTTTGTAAATAATGGGGATGTGAGGATACAGGGGCTACCTGGTGGAAGCAAAACTCCTCATCAAATTCAGTACACAGCATTGGCCATATTACCAGTTAGATAACAAAAACCGATGGCCACCAGAAGGGTCTCTAGATCCTCAAATTTTGCGTGACCTTTTCAACTTCGACAAGTGCTCAAAAGTGTGGAAGGAAATTCCCCTACGTGTAGGCCTTTTCCCTCCTATGCTCAAATCCTGAACTATGCTTCTCCAATAGATACTCACCCGCAGCCTTCTGCCCCAGACTCTCTGCTGTCACTCCCACATCAGCAACCTGATTTCTCAGCTCCAGTTACTAGATCAAAAACCCAAATTTCCGTCGGTTCTCAGACCATTGCCCCTTGCTGAGCTTGCAGGTACTGAGGTACCCTTCCACCCACTCACTCCTCTCTCCTCCTGTCAGTGCCCACACCGGGTCCCACCAGGTCCTCTTACCAGCTAACCCAAAGCTCAAACCAGCTAAGGAGTGCCCTCAGACGCCTATCAAAGATGTAATTAAAATGGCCTTTAAAGTTGCTTTGTCATCACTGAAAACAGGTTACTAAGAATTTAAAGTCCCTCACAGGCTTTTTGGGATACTCACTCCCGTCTTCCCCTCTGCTCTACCTGTTCTACTGCTCAAGTTTTGTTGCCAGGAAAATCCCAAACCCCTTTCTCATAATTCTTTTATATCTCTTTTTCCTCATCCTCAGATCCACGGAGCTGCTCTCATCCCCTGCCTTCCCTGTCTTCCCCTCTGTATCAGGCCCACAGAAAAGTCTTAAATGACCTTCTCCAGAAGTCTTCACCATGGCTGACTTTAAGCCTTTCAGCAACACAGTTCCTATAAAAGAGTTCAATGTAGATAAACTTCCTCTATTCGTGTTGCTCTGTTCTACTTGGCCACTGGCTGGAAAAATCAGCATTCCTAAGCTAGACACCCCCTTAGTAGTTTTTAACAAAATATATGAAGAAGGCCTCTGCCCTAGAGCTGGGGCTTCATAGAAATGGCTACATTTCTAAGATATAGAAGTTACCAACTGGGCTCCATGGTAACAGCTGGCAGGAAGGAAAAGAAAAAAAAGAAGAAAAAAGCTCTCCCCCTCCCAGGTGTCCTTAAGAAGTTAACTTTCCCAGAACAGAGGAAAAAAAAACAGAAACAAAAACTGCTTTTTGTGAACTTCTGCAGACTGTGAACTTCTGAGCCCCTTCCCTTACATGCTGGGTACAAAATTCTGAAACAACCTAAACTTTGGGTTCAGGGATTAATTGATTACAACAGAAGCAATGCCCTCTAAATCCGGATGCAACCAAATAAGACTGTTTCCCTGTCTTCTGTGCTATCTTAGGTACCTTGCCTTGTCCATCTCTACAGCAGTACAATTCTATACACTTAAACATTGTTTATGTTTTCATAAAATGGTCAACAGATGTGATTAATTATGTAATGGTGCAGATGTTTTCCAGAGTGCTCTATCATGACGCAGGTACATTTAAATATCAAATAGGGGGGCAAACAACCCGGTTCTGCCAGGAACCTGTATCCCTCACTTTAGTCATCCTATTATGAATAGGAGTTGCTGCAGGGGTGGGCACAGGAACCACTGCCCTGGTCCATGGGACACAACAAATGACCCAATTAGAAGCAGTAATAGACCAAAACTTAAAGATATTAAAAACCTCCTTCACAGCTTTACACGAATCTTTAACCTCTCTCTCTGAAGATATTTTACAGAACAGTCGAGGGTTGGACCTCCTCTTCATGAGAGAAGGGGCCTTCGTCCTGCATTGAGGGAAGAATGTTGTTTTTATGCCGACCATACTGGAGTTGTAAAAGAATCTATGATTAAATTAAGAAGATGCCTTGAAGAGCATCAACAAGAGAGAGAGGCCCCAAAAAGGTGGTTTGAGTCTTGGTTCACAAAGCCCCCTCATTAACTACATTTTCATCAGCCCTGGCCAGTCCATTAATAATCCTCATATTATTGGTAATTGTAGGACCCTGTTTGATCAACCGTGTAGTTTCCTTTCTCCATGCTCAAATTGGACAAGTTAAACTTATGGTAATCAGAAAACAATATACCACACTAGTAAACATAAAATGTGACACCCCCAATGATCATTTTTATGATTAAAAGTAACCAAAAGAAGAAGTGGGGAATGAAAGGTTAATAAAATAGGTACTTGTCACTTCCAGTTTTTCGGTATGCTTAACAAAACACTGTTGATGTCTTGAGAACTGTTTGCTAATCTAGTTCCCTGAAAGTGCTGTACCCAACTGCAAAACTGCAGAATGTACTTCCTCACCCATTTGGACGCAAACCGCCCACTCGACCTGACCCATCAATAAACTTTCCTATCTGCCCTCTCCAAGGAAAGTATATAAGCTCTGCTTAAGCTGTTCTCAGGACTCTGTGCTCTATTCAAGGGAGCTCTGACCCCAGCATGCTGGACCCCCATAAATCCTTGGCTGTTGCATGAGACAGTCTCTGGTAGTCTCTTCCTCCGACACTCGCCTGACCTTTACATTGGTAAAATAATAAGTGTCATCTTTGCTTTTTGTGTCCAGAATATTACTGTGATAAAATGTATATGTAGATAAGGTGACGTGAGTATTTCTTCCACCATTTCTGGGAGCAATATTTTGAAGATGTATAAATTAGTATTGGGGGTACAAATAGGTATATCCTGTGACTCTGAATATAGAGATAATGCATGAATAGACCATAATGTGAATAAATAATACAATGGGTTCCAAATTTAAATAATGGATTCCATTGATATCTGAAAATATACAGGAAATCTTATATTGATATACATACATTCATTTCAACCACTAATACATCTAATGGTAATATTAGGATTATGGTTTATCATGAAGAGTGTGTGAGTTTTGCTTCAAAAGTGATCATGGAAATTAAAAATAATGTGTTTGGAAAGAAGTCTCATGAAAAGCCCAGTCAAGAAACCTAGAGGAATTTATGTGTTCTGAAGCAGGAAGTGATGAAAGTGAAACAACTGCCTATAAGTTTGCTAACTTGTGGATGGAATATATATCCTACATGTGCATAAATTGAAGAAATAGTATTGTACCAGTGCTGAATAAAAATGACCTTCAAAATACACATCATGTCCCACTGGAATCTACTTGCATTGATGTTAAACTGGGTCAGTTACTGTAAAAATAATAGTATTTGTATGCAAAATAAACTGAAGTTAGTTTTAAGTACTGGAAACAAATATGTATTTCAGGTGGATGAATATTTCTGTGAAAAATCTTGTGAAAAGTTGATTATAAATCCATATACATGAACATGAATGAATTTAGAGAGTGTATATAAGACACATATATTTCTGGAGAGTATATATACATATATATATATATATATATATATATATATATATATATACACACACACACACACACACATACACACACACACAAAATACACACACACACAGAGACATTAAATTAGCAATATATATGCCAATCGAAATTTATCATGATATATATATCATCCACAGATGCAAAAATATTTCTTTAATTGAACATGGATTTATGTATAATGTTGTTCAACTAGGAAGCTCACCTATAGGTTGAATTTTCAGTTCCAACAGTGTTTAAGAGGAGTGATCACTTCTCACAAATTGTATTTGCCAAATCAGCCACCTCACAAAAATGTACATGTGATACCAGGTATGATTCTATATGTGCATTTAAAAGTACATGTGCTAAATAGGATACAGAGAAAGGGAGACAGGAATTCACATATTTGTTAACCTTAAAAACACATGGAGAACTATTTAAATTAAATATTGACTAGATTTATAACACCTACCATTAATCATGCAAAATACAAGTACAACTATACACTATGATTTCTCCTAACTGCTTGTATTCCTATTGTGTTTGTGTTATTTTTCTCCATCATATTAGGAGTAGTAGTCAGAGTCTAGTAGGGTATGGGTTCATGTCAGAGATTCAGTATTTTGAATGGAAAATTGTAAAATGAATGCAATGTGTATGTAAATATGTGCTACAAAAAAATGTTCACACTCTCATCCAGAACATTGCCTTGACATTGCCTTTGTTCCGAGTAAGACACAATTAGAGGAGAAAAGTTAGAAAATCTGTGAATATATATCAGGAATGAAAAATGCTCAGGAGTTCACAACCTCCGAGGTGGTAGAGGAGTTTTCAAAAGTAAGGGACAGGGTAAACATTTCTCAAACATGGAGCTCTGCTGGTGTAAAGACTTCTTGAGAAACTTCCTCTGAGGTTGGGCACTTAAAAATATATGTTGTTGTTAGGAGCTTTAGCTTCCTTTGTTGGGAGACCATCAAATCTGGGTGTGCAACAATGTGACCTGGAGGATATTGTTTCTAATTTTCCAATGAACATGAGGCAGCCATGCTGAATACTCTCTTTGTAGTTTAACTATGGTCACTGGGTTGTAAGTGTCTCCACGTGTGGACTGTGAAGCCATTTGGTCATTCTCCAATTTTCGTGGTGTTTCTCACAGGTGCACTGGGAGTTTGGTATTTGCTTCATGAAATACAAGGAGCTAAACTGGGACACAGTGCTGGAGAGAGTTCTGTCCCGTGTGGAGGGTCACGGTCTGCATGAGAATGCACCAACCAGGATTCAATTCCACATAAGTTGCCCCCATTTCCATAGCAACCTGATTCTGAACATTGCCCTGAAACCTCTCTATATAAAAAACACCTTTGCATAGAAGGGTCTGCTGGCTGTACCATGTCAGTCACAAGCCTTTGGGAAGCCAATGGCAGATCCACATGTCACCACCACACATGTTTTATCACACACCTTCACACCACTGCTCTAGGCCCACTAATGAGCAGGATCCAACTTACTGGCATCACTGTTCTACACAAATTTCATGAAACCCAGTAAATCAAGGCACTGTCTGGTACACTCATCATCAGCAACAGGACATCCAAAAGTTCTCCAGTGCCACCTGGTCATGGGAATTTCAAAAATTTCATGGTATTTATCAAGCCATTTGTCAAGGATGAAGTTGGAGGCTCTGGGGGTTTCAATTCATTCAGGAACCATTAAATGTTGAGGAAGCTCATTTCAATGAAAGATCTAGAGAACACTCACAGGCAAGGCTTCGCAAAGAGTAGCCAAAAGGTCACATGAAGCCAGGCCCATTGAGGTCTACAATGTGAGGTCCATGCGTGTTTTGACTCAACTGTGGCTGCAAAGTCTTTCAGAATAAAATCATGTGATATCCTGGCTGAGATTCCCAGTGCTCTGTGGAAAGCCACTCTGGGCCTAGATCTCAGGTTCCAAGGGCAACTCTCATGCATGGCCTAGTAAAATTCAAACACAATTGATGACAATGCTTCTCTGAGGTCAGTTCCAGAACTCAGACTCTAAGGGGAATCACACCAGAGTTAAAGCCCAGGTAAACCCAGGCATCTCTTCCAACTGCCACACAACTTACCACAATTCAAAACAAAATTCTCCCACACGGCCCTTATCTTCTTCCATGTAGACCCTCATCATAACCTCTGGATGGAGTTTTCCATGAGGGACACAGACCAAGACAATGTCCAAAATAACCTACCTTTCCCCCGATTTGCCTAAAATCAGTGTGGCCTGGAAACCCTGAATGTGAACGAGGAGTGATCAAATAGGTCTGCCATTAATACTGCTTGGCTTCTCCAATTTGAGGCCTACTGACTGTGGGGTTTAGATTCTTTATGTGAATTGGAGTAATGAGAACACCCAAGCACGTATGGGCTAGCCTCTGCAGGGCTTTGAATAACTCACTTGACCCAAAGGATCCCTATTCTCACTTGATAGATGTCAGGAACCTTTGAAAGGAAGGCGAGAGTCTTCATCCACAATGACAGCTCTTTTGGCTATTTTGGTTCTGTATGCATCCATGGGATCTTTCTTTAGATCCATCAGGTGCTGAGAATCTAAGCCACAGCCTCACACAGGCCCAAGAGGCTGATTCAGACACACCCCTTTCCAAAGTAATTAAGCAATGAGCCCTAGGTGATGCCCATTCATTTCCATTTGAAAACTGTTTTCTTCAGACTTCACAAATTGGTGGCCCGAGGCAAAGAACTTCGTGACATTCATAGCAACAGAATAATAGGTAAGCAAAAGGAGTGCATATCCCACTTGAATCAAAGTGTGAAATATGATATATCAAGAACTATGTAATGTTTTGAACAACCTACAATAAAAATTAATTAAAAAAAAAGGCCCAAAGCAGGGTTTCTCCACTGAGATTTAGTGGTCACATATATTTCTGATTTTTCTGAGATGCTCACAATTCACTTGAGCTATCCAGTACATGGCCATGTCACAGAGCTTGGAGGTGGTACATACCTTAGAGAAAAAACCATGAGACTATTCTGGAGAGGGGCCAGAATTCTGGAAGAAAACTGTAACTTAGGAAGATTGCAGGTGTTACCCATTGATAAGGCAATCTGAACTCCATTCATAAATTAGGCAGGATGAATTCTGGGAAGCTTTCTACTAGACAGGACACATCCATTGATGCATTCTTTTTTTCTAATGAGTACAACCACGGACACAGTGAGGTAAACAGACATAGAAACACTCGCCTTGTCAAATGACTTACAATAAACAGTTCATTCCACAGCACATAAAGCGCCTTGCCTACCTATTCTCAGAAAATGAGACAAAACCACAAACCAACACCCACAAAGGCAGCTCCTTCACCCAAGAAGGTCTGTTACTATCCGGAGTGTCCTCTGACTGGTGGGCCATATTATTTTCCCCCTAAATGGCCTGAAATGTCTCAGATCTGGTCTCCTTGGCCAACTCTGTGAAGGTGTCAGGACCCAGAGGTGAGCCACTACCTGCTTTCTCAGGAAAGGCCCCTCTTCAGAGCTTTACTGGCATTTTGCAATCCTCACATCAATAGGTACCAAGAAAGACTTACTCTGTCCTTGGTAAATCCAAACAAGTGAGACCACTGGGACTGGGACTGGGACTGACTCTGGGTGCCTGGCTTCATGAATCTCAAGTTCTGAGATTTCCTTCACTAAGGAAGTGATGTGAGGTCACTTCCTTCAGGAACTGAATGAGGTCACTGCCTTGGCAATCACTTTGTCCAACCAGTGGCTTCCAAGTCTCACATGAAAAGGAGGCTGTCCCTAATTCCTGTGACACTTTCACAAGTTAGAATCTTATATCAACCATAGGCACCCGGGAACAGCTACCCACACAGGCCTGGTTTGGTCCATCTTCTCTACATTAAGAATAGAGAGGCTGATTCAGACAGAAACCTTCATCCTGACCAGGTTGTTTGCCATTGAACATGACTTTTGCTCTCTCAGGTCCTTCATAGCTGCGTATATATTCTCCAGTGATCATTTCAGCATGGAACTTTGAGGGTCTCAGTAGGTGGAAGACCCCCTACATTTCTTTACTGTAAGACCAACTCTGTCCCTTCCCTCTGTAAATTTAGATTGAGGGAACAGTGTATGGTTAGGGTTAACAACATGTTTTATTTGTGTTAGGAATCATTCTGCTGGATGAATAATGGTATTGGGAACCTGAAATATTTATAAGAATATGTATTTGAAATATAAGTATGAAAAGAGAAATCTAGGTAAGATTTGAAGCCAGGAAGGGCATTGGGCCCTTGATTATGATATTTAGCTTTGAATTACATTCTGCAATGTGGTCGCAGGTAAATCTACATACAATGGAATAAAACCTAGTACCTCAGATGCCTGAATGTCGAAGAGAACATCCAGTCAAAAAGGGATAGTCAGTAGGATTAGGAAAATAGTAGGTTTAGGTTGAAGAGTGAGTCTTTGAGTTGGAAATATAGTTCTTTAGCAATAGGGTTTCGTTTAGAGACTGAATGAAAATATCAGCACATATGAAGAGTCAGTCACAATGATGAACTGGGGAAAATATGTAGGAAAGCAGATATAAAATAGAGACATTAGGAAATCAGGCAAAGTATAAAGTGAGTAACAGGATTAGACATTTTCAACAGGGTTGAGGTTGAATATATGATATTAGAAGAAACAAATATGTAGTCACCAATAGGATTGAAATTTGAGAGCATTAGGCGACCTGGACATGGATGGTTTTAGTAATATATATTCACGTTCAATTTAGGTTTTGGTACAATCATAAGTGTTACCTTTACATTTGTGTCCAGAATATTACTGTGATAAAAATGTATATGTAGATCAGGTGATATGAGTATTTCTTCCACCATTATGGGGAGCAATATTTTTACAACCTATAAATTAGTATTGGGGAAAAAAATAGGTGTACCCTGTTTTGATGAATATAGAGATGATGAATGAATAGACCAAACTGTGAATAAATAATATAACTGGACCCAACATTAGAAATTGGAATTGGAATAAATTGATATCTGAAAATATACAGGAAATCTTATATTGATATTGGCATACATACATTCATTACAACCAGTTGTACATCTAATGGTAATATTAGTGTTACGGTTGATCATGAAGAGTGTGTGAGTTTTGCTTCAAAATTGATTATGCAAATCGGAAATAATGTGTTTGCAAAGAAGTCTCATGAAAGACCAGTCAAGAAACATGGAGGAATACATGTGTTCTGAAGCAGGAAGTGATTGAAAGTGAATCAAAAGTTTTAAATTTTGAAATTTTGGATGAAACATTTATCCTTTGATGTGCATAAACTGAAAAAATAGTACTGTACCAGTGTTGAATAAAAATGAATGTCAAAATACACATCATGTCCCATAGGAATCTACTTGCATTGATATTAACCTGGGTAAGTTACTGCAGAAATATTAGGATTTGTATGCACCTTTCATTGAAGTTAGTTTTCAGTACTAGTAAACAAATATGTGTTTCAGGGGGATGAATATTTCTGAGAATAATCTTGTAAAAATTTGATTATAAATCCACATACATGAATATGAATGTATTTAGGGAGTGTATAATAAGACACATATATTTTATATTTTAAAAAATCTGGAGATTGTATATATATATATATATATATATATATATATATATATATATATATACACACACAAACACAAAACACACACAGACATTAAAGAGTAGCAGTATATATGCCAATCGAAATTCATGGTGAAATATATATCGTCCACTGATCCAAAAATATTAATTTTACTGAACATGGATTTATGAATAATGTTGTTCAACTAGGAAGATCACCCATAGGTTGAATTTTAAGATCCAACAGCATTTACGAGGAGTTATCTCTTCTCATAATTTTTATCTGCCACGTCAGCCTCCAAACAAGTATGTACATGTGATACCAGCTAGGATTCTATATGTGCATATAAAAATACATTTGCTGAATAGGCTACAGAGAAAGGGAGATAGAAATTCACATATTTGTTAACTTTAAAAACACATGGATAACTATTTCAATTAAAAATTATCTAGATTTATAACACCTACCCTACATAATGCAAAAGGCAAGTCCAACTATACACCATGCCTTCTCTGTACTGCTTGTATTTCTATTCTGTTTGGGTTATTTTTCTCCATCATATTAGGATTAGTAGTCAGAGTCTAGTAGGGTATGGGTTAGTGTCAGGGATTCAGTATTTTTAATGGGAAATTGGAAAATGAATCCAATGTGTATGCAAATATGTGCTACACAAAAATCTTCCCACTCTCATCCACAACAATGCCTTGACATTACCTTCACCCCAGGTAAGACACAATTAGAGGAGAAGAGTTAGAAAATCTGTGAATGCAAATCTGGAATGGAATATGCTCAGGAGTTCACAACCTTGGAGGTGGTAGAGCAGTTTCCAAAAGTAAGGGACATGGTAAACACTCCACAAACATTGAGCTCTGCTGGCCTAAAGACTTCTTGAGAAACTGCCTCTGAAGCTGGGCACTTGAAATATATGTTGTATTAAGGAGTTTTAGCTTCTTTTGTAGTGAGACCATCAAAGCTGGGTCTGCATCTATATGACCTGGAGAACATGGATTCTTATTTTCAAATGAACCTGAGGCAGCAGTGCTGAATTCTCTCTTTGTAGGTAAAGTGTGGCCACTGGAGGCTAAGTTTCATCCCGTGTGGACTGTGAAGCCATTTGGTCCTCCTCAAATTTTTGTGGTGGTTCTTGCTGCTGCACTGGGGCTTTTGGTTCTTGCTGCTGCACTGGGCTTTTTCAACAACAAGTTCAACTGGGACACAGTGCTAGAGGGAGTTCTGTCACGTGTGGTGGGTTAGGGTCTGCAGGAGAATGAAACAACCAGGCTTCTTTCTCACATAGCTTGCACCCTTGACCATATCAACCTGATTCTGATCATTACCTTGAAAGTTCTCCAAATAAAAAGATGCCTTTACAAATAAGGGTCTGCTGGCTGCACCATGTCAGTCACAAGCCATTTGGAAGCAAATGGGCTAATCACATGGACCCACCACAGATGTTTTATCACACACGTGGCTACCACTGCTCTAGGCCCACTACTCAGCAGGCTCCAACTTACTACCATCTCTGTTCTACATTATTTTTATAAATTCCAGTCATTCAAGGCACTCTCTGGTACACTCATGATCAGCAGCAGGACATCCAAAGATACTCCAGTGCCACCTGGTCATGGGAATTTCAAAAATTTCAAAGTATTTATCTAGCCATTTTTCAAGGATGTAGTTGGGAGGCACTGTGGCTTTCAAGAACCATTAAATGTTGAGGAAGCTCATTTCAGTGAAACTCTGGAGAACTTTCATAGGCAACGCTTCCCATAGAGTGGCCAAAAGGTTACATGAAGCCAGGCCTATTGAGGTCTACAATGTGAGTTCCATGTGTGTTTTGACTCTCAAGTATGGCTGCCAAGTCTTTAAGAATAAAATCATGGGATAATTTGGCTGAGATTCCCAGTGCTCTGTGGAAAGCCACCCTGGACCTTGATCTAAGTTTATAAGGGCGACTCTCATGCATGGCTTCCTAAAATCCCAACTCGATTCATGGCAATACTTCTCTGAGGTCACTTCCAGAACTCAGTCTCTAAGGGGATTCACACCAGAGTTCAAACCCAGGTGGACCCAGTCATCTCTTCCAACTGCCACACAAATAACCACAATTAAAACCAAAATAGTCCCACATGGCTCTCATCTTCTTCCATATAGACACTCATCATAACCTCTAGCTGGAGGTTTCTATGAGGAGCGCAGGACAAGACAGTGTCCAAAATACGCACTCTTGCTCGTCATTTCCATAAAGTCAGAGTGGCCTGGACACCCCTTCTGTGAACCAGAAGTGATCAAAAAGGCCTACCATTAATACTGCTCAGCTTCTCCAATTTGAGGCCTACTGACTGTGGGGTTTAGATTCTTTATGTGCATTGGGGTCATGAGAAAACCCAAGCACCTATTGGCTAGCCTCCACAGGGCTTTGAAGAAGTCATTTGACCCAAAGGATTCCTATTCTCACTTGATAGAGGTCAGGAACCTTACAGAGGAAGGCAAGAGATTTTATCCACAATGACTGCTCTTTTGGCCATTTTGGTTTTGGATGCACACATGGCATCTTTCTTTAGATCCATCAGGTGCTGAGAATGCAAGCCACAGCCTCACACACAGCCAACAGACTGGCTCAGACACATCCCTTTCAAAAGCAATTACTCAAAGAGAGACAGGTGATGCTCATTCATTTCCATTAGAAAACTGTTTTATTCAGGTTTCACAAAGTGGTGCCTTAGGCAAAGACCTTCCTGACATTCAGTGCTACAGAACAATAGGTAAGCAAAGGCCCAAAGCAGGGATTCTCCACTGAGACACTCATGATCACACAGATATCTGAGTTTCCTGAGATTCTCGCCATTCCCTTCAGCTATCCAGTACACGGCCATGTCACAGAGCTTTGAGGTGCTACATATCTTGGTCACAAAACCATGAGTCTATTCTGGAGAGTGGCCAGAATTCAAGAAGAAAACAGAAACTTAGGAAGACAGCAGGTCTTGCCCATCAATAAGGCAAGCCTCCGTCCTTTCATAAATTGGGCAGGATGAATGTGGGGAAGCTTTCTCCTAGACAGGACACATCCATTGATGCATTTTCTTTTGTAATGTCTACAACCATGGACACAGTTGGATACACAGACATAGAAACACTTGCTTTGTCAAATGACTTACTAGAAACAGTCCATTCTAAACCAAAGAAACCGCCTTTCCTACCTATTCTCAGAGCATGAGACAAAACCACATACACACACTCATTCCCACAAAGGCACCTTTTTCCCCCAAGAGGGTCTGTGACTATCAAGAGTGTCCTCTGCCTTGTGGGCCATACTATGTTCCCCCGAAATGGCTTCTCTATTCTCAAATCTGGACTCCTTGGCCCACTCTGTGAAGTTGTCAGGAGCCAGCAGTGAGCCAATACCTGCTTTCTCAGGAAAGACCCCAATTCATATCTTTCCTGGCATTTGGCCATCCTCACAACTGTAGATACCAAGAAAGATTGACTCTCTCTTTGGTAAATCCAAAAAGTGAGACTTCTGTGACTGTTATTGGGCCTGACTCTGGCTGCCTGTTTTCAGGGATCCCAAGTTCAGAGAGTTCCATCACCAAGAAAGTGAGGTAGGTCACTTCCTTCATGAAGTGAATGAGCTCACAGCCTTGGCAACCACTTTGTCCTAACAGTTGCTTCCAAGGGTCCCATGAGATGGAGGCTGCCCCTACTTCCTGTGACACTTTCACAAGTTAGAATGGTATATCAACCATTGGTACCGGGGAAAAGATCTCCACACAGGCCTGGTTTGGTCCATTTGCTCTATATTAAAAAGAGAGAGGCTTATTCAGACACATCCCTTCATAGTGACCAGGTTGTTTGCCATGGAAGCTAACTTTTGCTCTCTCAGGTCCTTCATAGCAGTCTACATCTTCTTCGGGGATCATTTCTGCATGGATCTTTGATATTCTCAGCAGGTGGAAGATCCCCAACATTCCTCTTTTGTAAGACCAACTCTGTCCCTGCACTGCTCTAAAGTTAGATTGAGGGAACAGTGTATGGTTAGGGTTAATAATATGTTCAATTTTGGTTAGCAATCATTCTGCTGGATGAATAATGGTATTGGAAACCTGTGATATTTACAAGAATATATAGGTAAAATATAACAGAAATCTAGGGAAGATTTGAAGCCAAGTAGGGCATTGGGCCCTTGAGTGGGATACTTAGCTTTGAATTATATTCTGCACAGATGTCTCAGATAAGTCAATATACAATGAAATTGGATCTTGTACCTCGGATGATTGAATAACAAACAGAACATCTAGTCATAAAGGAATAGTCCGTAGGATTACCAAGGTAGTCAGCAGGTTTATAAAGAAGAGTGAGTATAGGATTTGGACCAAAAGTTCTTTACAAATAGGGTTTCGGGTAGAGAGTGAATGTAAATGTCAGCACATGTGAAGAGTCAGTCACAATGATGAACAGGGGAAAATATGTAGGACAGCAGACATAAATAGAGACATTAGGAAATCAGCAAAAGTATAAAGTGTGTAATTGGTTTAGACATTTTCAACAGGGTTGAGTTTGAATATATAATCTTAGGAAGAAACAAATATGTTGTCACAAATAGGATTGAATTCGAGAGCATTAGGTAACCAGGACTTGGATGTTTTTTTGTAATCCATGTTCACTTTCCATTTAGGCTTTTTTAAAATCATAAGTGTGACCATTGCATTTTGTGTCCAGAATATTATTGTGATAAAATGTATGTGTAGATCAGGTGACATGAATATTTCTTCCACCGTTTCTGGAGCAATGTTTTGTAGACGTATAATTTAGTATTTGGGGTACAAATAGGTGTACCCTGTGTCTATGAATATGCAGATTATGCATGAATAGACCATACTGTGTATAAATAATATAACTGGTTCCACTTTAAATAATGGATTGAATTGATATCTGAAAATATAAAAGAAATCTCATATTGATATGCAATCATTCATTCCAACCACTTATACATCTAATGGTAATATTAGGGTTATATTTTATCCTGAAAAGTGTGTGAGTTTTGCTTCAAACGTGATTATGGAAATCAAAAATAATGTGTTTGGAAAGAAGTATCATGAAAAGAATAGTCAAGAAACCTGGAGGAATTCATGTGTTCTGAAGCAAGAAGTGATTGAATGTGAAACACATGCATATAAATTTGCGAACTTTTGAATGAAATATATACAGTATGATGTGCATAAGCTGCAGAAATAGTAATGTAGCAGTGTTGAATAAAAATGAACATCAAAATACACATCATGTCCCCTAGGAATCTACTTGCATTGATATTAATCTGGGTCAGTTACTGTAGACATATTAGGATTTTTATGCACCATTTACTGAAGTTAGTTTTCAGTACTAGGAAACAAATATGTATTTCAGGTGGATGAATATTCTGAGAATAATCTTGTGGAAACTTGATTTTAAATCCATATAAATCGCAGAACATTATAAACAAAAAACACACACAGACATTAAAATGTAGCATAGTATATGCCAATTGAAATTCATCTTGAAATATATATCATCCACTGATCCAAAACTATTTGTTTAATGAACTTGGATTCATGAATAATGTTGTTCAACTAAGAAGCTCCCCCATAGTTTGAATTTTCTGTTCCAACAGTGTTTAGGAGGAGTGATCTCCTAAATGTGTATGCAAATATGTGCTACACAAAAATATTTCCACTCTCATCCAGAACAATGACTTGATATTACCTTCGCCCCAAGAAAGACACAATTGGAATAGAAGAGTTAGAAATTCTGTGAATACATATCTGGAATTAAAATGCTCGGGAGTTCACAACATTGGAGTTTGCAGAGGAGTTTCCAAAAGTAAGGGAGAGGCTTGATAGACCCAACCTGATTTTTTATTAAAATTGGGAACCATCTTGCCACAAAGCCGTGAAAAGATAATTTTGGCTTTACTCTAAATTACTGCAAATTCTGAACCTGCTTGGAACGCCTGCCCGTGCCTTGAACTCATCCACACCTGGCTCTCTGACCAGATAACAGTACTTTCTGAAACTTTAGTGACACCTCATAAATATTGGCCTTCCCTGGCCAGACAACAACCCTCTCTGAGGCCCTAATGGTCCTCATTATTTCTGATATTGGGGCCAGCAAAAAAAAAAATGTAAACTACCATTAGTGTGATGCTTTCAAAGTTTTGTTATCTGTAACCACCCGTTTGTGTAACTTTCTGGGCTATATAGCTGGGCTGTAGGAAAGGTGGGGTTGCTGTCTTGTTCCCGCCATTTTGGGAAGGAGAGGCAGCCCAGCCTGTTGAAATAATAAGCTTGCCTTAATTTGATTTTAATTGGAGTCAGTGGTCTTTTCTTGCATCCTAGTCCAAAATTTTGGAGTTCCCCAGTGAGATGACCCTGCCCGAGCAGTTCACAAAACCAGACTGCTGAAAATTCTGAAGCTGGCCTTCCCTCCAGGGCACTGGGCTGGAGAACCACTCTAGGAGGTGCACAACTTGAGATGTTCCAAGGCCTTGGAGTGAGCCGTCAGTCTGGGGAGCACTGCAGTGAACCACCACACTAAAACTATTATCAAGCCCCTGGTGGAGGAGGCCTCCATAGGTAAGTGGCGCCTTTATAACATCTGATATCTGGTTAAGGGAGATCTCTTCTGATGACAGAGAGGTGGCCTGGGGAGGCTCACATACACTCCTGTCTAGGACAGTAATGAGAATCATGCTGTCCTCTGTTCTGTTCTGTAGGGAATTCCTCTGGAAGGGTAGAGAGGTGCCGATGGGCACACACACGCTCCTACCCTGGAGCTTTAGCAAGATGTTGCATTGCTCCTCTGTTTTTCTGTTTCGGCACCAGGATTCTGTTTTTCTGTGTTTTGTTCTGTGGTCTATATGTTTTTTGTTGTTTTTTTTGTGCGTTTTTTTGTTTGATTTCTGTGGTAAAATTTTAAGGATATTGGACGTGAAAAAGGGTAACAAAGCAAGTAAGCCTGACACCCTTTCGACTGTGTTTTAAGGAACTGTGATGAACTTTACCCACCTTTGTTAAGCAGGAAGAAAGAAGCCCCTAGCTGGCTGCCTGGAGCACACCCACTGCACAGGGCAATGCCTGCTGGGGAACGAAGAACTGAGTATACCCCAGGTTAACAAGTGAAACTCTTTAAAATCCCTTGTCCCTCCAGATCATGAGAGTCACAACCTTTTGGCAGAGTCCCCTTGTTTTTCCTTTGTTAGCAAAGCAATAAACCTCCATTTTCTTTTTCTCAAAACCCTGTCCTCATTATTAAATTTCAGGTTTATGAATATTACTGAGAATAATCTTGTGAAAATTTGAATTTAAATGAACATAAATGAATATGAATGAATTTAGGGAGTGTATAATAAGACACATATTTTTCATATTTTTTTAAAATCCGTAGAATATACACACACACACACGCACACACACACACACACATGCACACACACACACATTAATATTTAGCAATATATATGCCAATCGATATTCATCATGAAATATAATTCATTCACAAATCCAAAAATATTCATTTTACTGAACATGGATTTATGTATAGTGTTTTTCACTAGGAAGCTCACCCATAGGTGGAATTTTCAGTTCCATCATTATTTAGGGAGAGTCATCTCTTCTCACAATTTTTATATTCCAAAGTCAGTGATCTTACAAGAATGTACGTGTGATACCAGGTAGGATATTGTATATGCATAAAAAAATTACATGTGCTGAATAGGATACAGAGAAAGGGAGACAGGAATTTACATATGTGATAACTTTAAAAAATCATGGAGAAATATTAAAATGAAAAGTTTACTAAATTTAAAACACATACTCTTGATAAAGAGGAAGACAAATACAAATATACACCATGCTTCCTATAAAAGGACTGTACTTCTATTCAGTTAGGTTTTTTTTTCTCCATGATATTAGGATTAGTAGTCAGAGTCTAGTAGGGTATGGGTTAGTGTCAGGGATTCAGTATTTCAAATGGAAAATAGGAAAATGAATCTATTGTGTATGCAAACATGTGATACACAAAAATCTTCCCTCTCTTATCCAGAACAATACCTTGACATAACCATCGCTAAAAGTAAGACACAATTAGAGGAGAGGAGTTAGAAAACCTGTGAATACATATGTGGAATGAAAAATGCTCAGGAGTTCACAACACTGGAGGTGGTAAAACAGTTTACAAAAGTATGGGAGATGGTAAACACTTCAGAAACATGGAGCTGTGCTGACCTAAAGACTTATTGAGAAACTTCCTCTGAGGTTAGGCACAAGAAATATATGTATGGAAATATTTAAATCAATGGTTCTGCAACTGATGTGATTCTGCAATCTGGGTCTGCATCTATGTGACCTGGAGGACATGGTTCTTTATTTTGTAATGAACATGAGGCAGCAGGTCTGAAAACTCCCTTTGTAGGTAAACTGTTGCTACTGGGAGCTAAGTGTCTTCCCGTGTGGTCTGTGAAGCCATTTGGTCATCCTCCACTTTTCAGGGTGTTTCTTACTGCTGCACTGGGAATTTGGTATTTGCTTCATGAAATACAATATGTTCAACTGGGACACAATGCTGGAGGGAGTTCTGTCATGTGTGGTTGGTCAGGGTCGGCAAGAGAATGTACGAACCAGGCTTCTATCCCACATAGCTTTCCCCTTGACTATAGCAACCTGATTCTGAACATTGCCCTGAAACCTCTACATATAACAAGATGCCTTTACATATAAAGGTCTGCTGCCTGCACCATGTCAGTCGCAAGATTTGGAAGCCAATGGAAGATCCAGGTGGTCCTACCAAAAATATTTATTTACACACCTATAGTCCACTGCTCTACGCCCACTACCCAGAAGGCTCCAACTTACTGGCATCTCTGTTCTACACCATTTTCACGAAACTCAGTCAATCAAGGCACTGTTTGTTATACTCATGATCAGCAACAGGATATCTAAAGGTTATCCAGTGCCACCTGGTCATGGGGATTTCAAAAATTTCATGGTATTAATCTAGTCATTTTTCAAGGATGAAGTTGGAGGCACTGTGGGTTTCATTTAATTCAGGAACCATTAAATGGTGAGGAAGCTCATTTCAATGAAAGCTCTGGAGAACACTCACAGGCAAGCCTTCCCAAAGAGTGGCCAAAAGGACACATGAATCCAGGCCCATTGGGGTATACAATGTGAGGTCCATGTGTGTTTGGACTCTCAATTATGGCTACCAAGTCTTTAAGAATTAAAACATGTGATATCCTGGCTCAGAATCCATGAGCTCTGTGGAAAGCCATCCTGGGCCTAGATCTCAGTTTCCAAAAGCGATTCTCATGCGTGGTCTCCTAAAATCCCAACACTATTCATGGCAATACTTCTCTGAGGTCAGTTCCAGAACTCAGTCTCTAAGGGGAATCACACCAGAGTTCAAGCCCTGGTGGACCCAGTCATCTCTTCCAACTACCACACAAATTACCACAATTAAAACAAGAACCCTCCCATATGGCCCTCATCTTCTTTCATATAGACACTCATCATAATCTGGCTGGAGGTTTCCATGAGGGGTGCAGACCAAGACAGTGTCCCAAATAAGCTCCTTTGCCCCTCATTTGCCTAAAGTCAAGGTGGCCTGGACACCCATCCGGTGAACCAAAAGTGATCAAATAGGCCTGCCGTTAATACCGCTCCAATTTGAGGACTACTGTCTGTGGGGTTTAGATTCTTTATGTGAATTTTAGTCATGAGAAAACCCAAGCACAATGGGCTAGCCTCTGCAGGTTTTGTAGAACTCTTTTGACCCAAAGGATCCCATTCTCACTTGATGGAAGTCAGGAACCTTACAGAGGAAGTCGAGAGACTTCCTCCCAATAATTGCTCTTTTGGCGAATTTTCTTTTGGATGCACACATGGGTAACTTTCTTTAGATCCATCAGGTGCTGAGAATCTAAGCCACAGCCACACACAGGGCCAAGGGCATGATTCAGACACATCCCTTTCCAAAGCAATTAAGGAAAGTGCCACAGGTATGCCCATTCATTTCCATTTGAAAACTGTTTTCTTCAGGCTTCACAAAGGGGTGGCCTGAGGCAAAGAACTTCCTGACATTCAGGGCAACAGAACAATAGGTAAGCAAAAGGCCGAAAGCAGGGTTTCTCCTCTGAGACTTTCCTGGTCACACTGATATCTGAGTTTTCTGAGATGCTCGCCATCCCCTACAGCTATCCAGTACATGGCCATGTCACAGAGCTTGTAGGTGGTACATATCTTGGACACAAAACCATGGGCCTATTCTTGAGATTGGCCAAAATTCAGGACGAAAATAGAAACTTAGGAAGGTAGCAGGTGTTGCTCATCGATAAGGCAAGCTACAGTCCATTCATAAATGGGGCAATATGAATGCTGAGAAGATTTCTACTAGACACGACACATCCATTGATGGATTCTCTTTTCTAATGTCTACAAACACGGAAACAGTGGAATACACAGACATAGAAACACTCGCCCTGTGAAAAGACTTACTAGAAACAGTCCACTTCAAATGAAACAAACCGACTGTCCTACCTATTCTCAGAAAATGAGAAAAAACCACAAACCCACAACCACACCCACAAAGGCACCTCCTTCCCCTAAGTAGGTTTGTGACTATCCAGAGTGTCCTCTGACTTGTGGGCCATAATATGTTCCCCCAAAATGGCCTTTCCTGTCTCAGATCTTGTCTCCTTGGCCAACTCTGTGAACTTCTTAGGAGCCAACGGTGAGCTACTACCTGCTTTCTCATGAAAAGCCCTGCATCCGAGCTTTCCTGGCATTTGGCCTTCCTCACATCTGTAGGTACCAAAAAATACTGACCCTGTCCTTGGTAAATCCAAACAAGTGAGACCACTGGGACTGGGACTGGGACTGGCTCTGTGTGCCTGGCTTCCTGGATCCCACGTTCAGAGAGTTCCATCACCAAGAAAGTGAGGTGAGGTCACTTCCTTCCTGAACTGAATGAGGGCACTGTCTTGGCAGCCACTTTGTCCTAACTGTTGCTTCCAAGGGTCCCAAGAGATTGAGGCTGCCCCTACTTCCTGTGACATTTTCACAAGTTAGAATGGTATATCAACCAAAGGCACCCAGGAATAGATCTCCACACAGGCCTGGTTTGGTCCATGATCTCTACATTAAAAAAAAATCTGATTCAGACACAACCTTTTATCCTGACCGGGTTGTTTGCCATGGAAGATGACTTTTGGTCTCTCAGGTCCTTTATTGCTTCCTACATCTTCTCCAGGGATCATTTCTGCATGGACCTTTGAGGTTCTCAGCAGGTGGAAGTTTTTCTACATTTCTGTATTGTAATATCAACTCCTGCCCTGCTCTTCTGTAAAGTTACATTGAGGGAACAGTGTCCGGTTATGGTTAAAAACATGCTCGATTTGGGTTAGAAATCATTTTGCTGGATGAATGATCGTATTGGGAACTTGCTATGTGTAGAAGAATATATAGGTGAAATATATGTATGAAAAAAGAAATTTAAGTCTGATTTGAAGCCCAGAAGGGCATTGGGCCCTTGATAGGGATACGTGGTGTTGAATTACGTTCTGCAGAGTTGTCTCAGATAAATCGATATACAATGGCATAGCACCTTGTACGTTGCATGAATTAATGTAGAAGGAACATCAAGTCAAAAAGGCATAGTCGGTAGTGAAAGGTTAATAAAATTAATAAAATAGGTACTTGTCACTTCCTGTTTTTCTGTATGCTTAACAAAACACTGTTGAAATCTTGAGAAATGTTTGCTAATCTTGTTCTAGAATGTACTGTTCCCAACAGCCGAACTGCAGAATGTACTCCCTCACTCGGTGTCATGCAAACCGCCCACTCGCCCTTACCCATCACTGAACTTCCCTCTCTTCCCTCTCCAAGGAAAGTATATAAGCTCTGCTTAAGCTCTTCTCAGAGGTCTCTGCTCTATTTAATTAAGCTCTGAGCTCCAGCATGCTGGACCACAAATAAACCCTTTGCTGTTGCATGAGACAGTCTCTTGGTAGTATCTTCCTCTGACACTCGCCTGACCTTTACATATTGAGTTTCCACTGAGTTCCAGCAGTGGCGGACGAGAGAGAGACCCCAACGGGCTCCTCTCGGAGCAAGTAAGGCGCCTCTTTCTGGTTTCAGGTTTCTTGTTAGGGCTTGGCAAAATTGCTGGCGATGAAGAGCCTGGGCTCTCTCCGACGGTGGCTGAGAGACATGTCACAGAGACAAAGGGCACCTCTCTGGAGGACCCCGCAGAGAACTCGGGAAATCAAGGAACAATAGTCTTCTCGACTCAGTGATATTTTCTTTTAGATTCGTTATTGCCATACCATTGGGTTTTGCCGGCTACTCATTCCTGGTCTCAGTGTTGGACGTTCATTTCCTGTCTTTATGGTCTTGTCTTACCTGTGTCGTGTGTCCTTGCTTTTACTGTTTGTGGAACTTTCATTATGGAACAGAGCACGTCAATGCCTCTGTCCCTGACCCTTGATCACTGGACCAAAGTCCGCTTAAGGGCTCAGAATCTTTCTTTTTTTAGTAAAACGCTGGACCTGGCAGAATCTCTGTGCCTCAGAATGGCCCATCTTTGGAGTCGTATGGCCCCTAGAAGGATCTTTCTACTTCCCACTAATTTAAAAAGTCAGAGGTATTGTCTTTCAGCCAGCGCCACATAGCCATCCGGATCAACAGCCATATATCTTAACTTGGCAGGACCTCTGCAAATCTCCTCCTCCATGGGTGAAGCCTTTCTTTGCCCCTACCTCTGCTCCTACTCCTTCCCCCATGATCTCTCAAACCCTCTCAACCTCCTCCTCCTCCACCCTCTGTTCTCCCTGAGTCACAGATTTGACTCTACTGGACTCTTCTCCCCCTCCTTATCCCCTGCCCTCGTCCCCTAACACACAACACACTCTAAGTGATTCCGCTGCTGCTGACTAAGCCTCTCTACCATTGGAGGAAGCTAAGCCGGTAATAGGATCTGACAATGGACCGATGTTCATGACCCAGGTAAGTCAGGGGTTAGCCAGGAACCTGGGGATTAATTGGAAGTTAAATTGTGCTTATAGACCACAGAGTTCAAGACAAGTAGAAAGAATGAATAGAACCATTAAAGAGACCTTAACGAAATTAAGCTTAGAGACCAGCATAAGATTGGACTATGCTCCTGCCTTATGCAATGTTTCATGCAAGAAAAAATCCCTTTGTTTCTTTGAGTAACCTTACCACATGTGAAATTCTTTATGGTGGCCCTCCTCCAGTAGGGGACCTAAGCCCAACTGTAAGACCTAAAGATCCTTTCCACACCACCTTGCTTGACAGACTTAAAGATCTTGAAAGAACTCAGTAATACCTGTGAAAACAGCTGGCCACTGCCTACCCAACTGGGAACCAGGGGATTCCACATCCATATCAAGTAAGAGATTTCATCTATGTAAGATGATATCAGGTGTCATCCCTGGTACCCCGCTGAAAAGGACCATACCAGGTGCTATTATAACACCTACAGTGGTAAACGTAAACAGAATCACTTCCTGGATCCATACCTCTCATCTCAAGCCTGCTGCCTGTACAGAATCTTTCTGGAAACTGAAAAAGACTGGTAACAGTTTCAAATTGTGTATTCGCAATGTGAATAAGGTTATATACTCTCCCCTTGGCTACAAGTAGTCCTAACCCTCATCAGCCCATTAAGCAGTGATGGCTGATCACAAATCCTACTGGAAAAGAAGTATGGTCTATCTCGCATACAGCCCCCTTAGGGACCTGGTGGCCATCTCTCCACCCAGACATTTGTTAGCTGGCTATAGGTATTTCCTATTGTGATATCCCTGATGAAGAGGATCCCACTAAAATACTATTAAATCCCTTCTGTACCATAGATAATGGAAACAAACATTATGGATGTAGGGACACGCGAGCCAGATGCAGGTTGGCTAGTCTAGATTACTAAGTTTGCCTGGCAGACTGTCAAAGCCACAAAGAGTAATGGCTGTGTGGGGGAAAAGCCGACTTTTTCTGTATGTCATGGGAATGTGTGCATACAGGGGCTGCCTGATGGAACCCCAATTCTTCATCAAATTCAGTACACAGCATTGGCCATATTACCAATTAGACAACCAAAAACTATGGCACCCAGAGGGGTCTCTAGATCCTCAAATTTTGCATGACCTTTTTAACTTCTGCAAGTGCTCAAAAGAGTGAAAGGAAATTCCCCTATGTGGAAGCCTTTTCCCTCCCTCACTCACATCCTGAACTATGCTTCTCCAATAGATCATTATCCTCAGCCTTCTGCTCCAGACCCTCTGATGTCACTCCCATCTCAGCAACTTGATTTCTCCCCTCCAATAACTAGATCAGAAACCCAAAGCTCCACCAGTTCTCAGACCATCGCCCCCTTTCTGAGGTAGCAGGTACATAGGTACCGCTCCACCGACTCATTCCTCTCATCTCCTGTCAGTGCCCTCACCGGGTCCCACCAGGTCCTCTTACCAGCTAACCCAATGCTCAAACGAGCTGAGGAGAGCCCTGAGACCCTTATCCAAGATGTAATATAATTGGCCTTTAAAGTTGCTTTGTCATCACTGAAAACAGGTTACTAAAATTTAAAGTCCCTCACAGGATTTTGGGATCCTCACTCCCGTCTTTCACTCTGCTCTACCTGATCTACTGCTCAAGTTTGCTGCTAGGAAATTCCCAATACCCTTTCGCATTATTCTTTTACATCTCTCTTTTCCCTCATTCTCAGATCCGCGGAGGTGCTCTCAGCCCCACCTTCCCTGTCTTTCCCCCTCTGTACCAGGCCCACAGAAAAGTCTTAAATGACCTTCTTCAGAAGTCTTCACCATGGCTGAGTTTTGAACTTTCAGCAAAACAGTCCCAATAAAGACTTTAATGTAGATAAACTTTCTCTTTCGTATTGCCCTGTTCTACTTGGCCACTGGCTAAAAATCTCAGTACTTCTAAGCTAGACAACCCCTAACTAGTTTTTCACAAAATATGTGAACAAGTCCTCTGGCCTTCAGCTGGGGCTTCACAGAGATGGCTACATTTCTAAGATAAAGATATTACCAACCGGGCTCCATGGTAACAGCTGGCAGGGGGAAAATAAGAAATGGAAGAAAAAGCTCTCCTCCTCCCAGGTGTCCTTGAAAAGTTAACTTGCCCAGAACAGAAGGAAAAACAGAAACAAATACTGCTTTTTTAAACTTCTGAAGACTGTGAACTTCTGAGCCCCATCCCTTATATGTTGGGTACAAAATTCTGAAACTACCTAAACTTGAGTTTCATGGGATTAATTGATTACAATATAAGCAATGCCCTCTGAATCCGGTTGCAACCAAATAGGACTGTTTCCCTCTCTTGAGTGCTATCTTAGGTGCCTTGCTTTGTCAGTGCCTACAACAGCATAATTCTATATACTTAAACATCGTTTATGTTTTCATGAAATGATCAGGATATGTGATAAATTGTGTAATGGTGCAGATGTTTCCCAGAGTGCTCTATCATGATGCAGGTTCATTTGAAGATCAAATAGGGGGGGCATACAACCGGTTCCACTGGGAACATATATCCCTCACTTTAGCCATCCTATTAGGAATAGGAGTTGCTGCACGGGTGGGCAGAGGAACCAGTGGCATTGTCCATGGGACACAAAAGATGACCCAATTAGAAGCAGCAATAGAGCAAAAGTAAGATATTAGAAAACTCCTTCAGGGCTTTGCATGAAACTTTAACCTCTCTCTCTGAAGTTGTTTTACAGAACAGTTGAGGGTTGGACCTCCTCTTCATTAGAGAAGGGGGGCTTTGTGCTGCATTGAGGGAAGAATGTTGTTTTTATGCTGACTATACTGGAGTCGTAATAAAATCTATGAGTAAATTTAAAAGACACCTTGAAGAGCATCAACAAATGAGAGAGGGCCCAAAAGGGTGGCTTGAGTCTTGGTTCACACAGTCCCCCTGGTTAACTACGTTTTTATCAAACCTGGCCGGTCCAATAATAATCCTCATATTATTGCTAACTATAAAACCCTCTTTGCTCAACCGTGTAATATCTTTTCTCCAGGCTCAAATTGGAGGAGTTAAACTTATGGTAATACCCCACTAGCAGACATTGAATGTGACACCCTCCAATGATCATTTGTATGATTAAAATTAGCCAGAAGAAGAAGTGGGGAATGAAATATTAATAAAATAGGTACTTGTCACATCTTGTTTTTCTGTATGCTTAACAGAACACTGTTGAAATCTTGAGAAATGTTTGCAAAATTTGTTCCCAGAATGTTCTATCCCCAGCTGCCAAATTGCAGAATGTACTCCCTCTCCCAGTTGCATGCAAACCGCCCACTCGCCCTGACCCATCAATACAATTCCCTCCCTTCTCTCTCCAGGGAAAGTATATAAGCTCTACTTCAGCTATTCTCAGGGCTATCTGCTCTATTCAGGTGAGCTCTGAACCCCAGCATTCTGGACACCCAATAAAACCTTTGATGTTGCATGAGATAGCCTGTTGGTAGTCTCCTCCTCTGAAGCTCGCACCACGTTTACTTGGATGATTGAATGTAGAAGAGAACATCCAGTCAAAAAGGGATAGTCTGTAGCATTAGGAAGATAGTCAGTAAGTTTAGGAAGAAGGGTGAGTATAAGATTTGGAACAAAAGTTTCTTAGCAATAGGATTTCGATTAGAGAGTGAATGTAAATGTCAGCACAAGTGAAGAGTCAGTCACAATGATGAAGTGGGGAAAATATGTAGGAAAGCATATATCAATAGAGACATTTCAAAATCAGGCAAAGTATAAAGTGTGTGATAGGATTAGACATTTTGAACAGGGTTGAGTTTAAATATATAATCTTAGGAAGAAACAAATATGTAGTCACAAATAGGATTGACATTTGAGAGCATTGGGCAAATTTCAGGTGGATGAATATTTTGAGAATAATCTTGTGAATAGTTGATTATAAATCCACATACATGAACATGAATGAATTTAGGGAGTGAATATAAGACACATATATTTCATATTTTGAAAAATCTGGAGAGTGTATATATACACATATATATATATACATATATATACATATACATAAAACAAACACACAGACAAAAAAGTAGCAATATATATGTCAATCAAAATTCATTATAAAATATATACCATCCACAGATCTAAAAATTTTCATTTTACTGAACATGGATTTATGTATAATGCTGTTCAACTAGCAAGCTCACCCATAGGTTGAATATTCAGTTCCAACAGGGTTTAGTAGGAGTGATCTCTTCTACCAATTTGTATCTGCCAAGTCAGCCACCTCACAAGAATGTACGTGTGGTACCAGATAGGAATCTATATGTGCATATAAGAATACAGAGAAAGGGAGACATCAATTCACATATTTGTTAACCTTAAAGATACAAGGACAACTATTTCAACAAACAATTGACTAGATTTATAACTCCAACTCTGTATCATGCAAAAGGCAAGTCCATCTATACACCATGCCTACTCTGAACTGCTTGTATTTCTATTCTTTATGGGTTATTTTTCTCCATCATATTAGGATTAGTAGTCAGAGTCTGGTAGGGTATGGGTTAGAGTCAGGTATTCAGTATTTTGAATTGAAAATAGGACACCGAATCCAATGTGTATGCAAATATATGCTACGGAAAAATCTTCCCACTCTCCTCCAGAACAATGCCTTGACATTACCTTCGCCCCAAGTAAGACCCAATTAGAGGAGAAGAGTTAGAAAATCTGTGAATACATATCTAGAATGGAAAATGCTCCAGATTTCACATCTTTGGAGGTGGTAGAGGAGTTTCCAAAAGTAAGATACAGGGTAAACACTCCACAAACATGGAGCTCTGCTGGCCAAAAGACTTTTTGAGAATCTGCCTCTGAGGTTGGGCACTTGAAATATATGTTGTTGTCAGGAGCTTTAGCTTTATTTGTAGTGAAACCATCAAAGCTGGATCTGCATCTATGTGACCTGGAGGAAATGATTACTTATTTTCAAATAAAAATGAGGCAGCAGTGATGAATTCTCTTTTTGTAGGTAAACATTGGCCACTGAGGGCTAAGGGTCTTCCCGTGTGGACTGTGAAACCAATGGTCATCCTCCAATTTTCGTGGTGTTTCTTGCTGCTGCACTGGGAGTTTGGTATTTGCTTCATGAAATACAACGAGTTCAAATGGGACACAGTGCTGAAGGGAGTTCTGTCAGGTGTGGTTGGCAGGGTCTCCAGGAGAATGCACCAACCAGGGTTATATCTCAAGTAGCTTGCCCCCTTGACAATAGCAACATGATACTGAACATTGCTCTGAAACCTCTCCATATAAAAATATGCCTTTACATATATGGGTGTGATGGTTGCACCATGTCAGTCACAGCCATTTGGAAGCCAATGGAAGATCCACATGGCCCCACCACAGATGTTTTATCACACATTTGCATAACACAGCTCTAGGCCCACTACTTACCAGGCCCCAACTTACTGGCATCTCTGTTCTACACCATTTTCATGAAACCCAGTCAATCAAGGCCCTGTCTGGTATACTCATGATCATCAACAGGACATCAAAGGTCCTCCAGTGCCAGCTGGTCATCAGAATTTCTAAAATTTCATGGTAATTATCTAGCATTTTTTCACAGATGCATTTGGAGGCAATGTTGGTTTCAATTCATTCAGGAACCATTAAATGGTGAGGAAGCTAATTTCAGGGAAATCTCTGGAGCACTCTCACAGGCAAGTCTACCCAAAGAGTGGCCAAAAAGTCACATGAAGCCAGGCCCATTGAGGTCTACAAAGCGAGGTCCAAGTGTGTTTTGAATCTCAATTATGCCTGCCAAGTCTTTCAGAATAAAATCATGTAATATCCTGGCTGTGATTCCCAGTGTTCTGTGGAAAGCCACTCTGGGCCTTGATCCCAGGTTCCAATGGCAACTCTCATTCCTGGCCTCCTAAAATCCCAACACAATTCATGTCAATACTTCTCTGAGGTCAGTTCCAGAACTCAGTCTCTAAGGGGAATCACAGCAGAATTCACGCCCAGGTTTACCCAGTCATCTCTTCCAACTGCCACACAAATTACCACAATTATAACCAAAACACTCCTACATGGCCCTCATCTTCTACCATAAAGATACTCATCATAACATCTGGATGGAGGTTTTCATGAGAGGCACATCCCAAGACAGTGTCCAAAATAAGCTCCCTTGCCCCTCATTTGCCGAATGTCAGGGTGGCTTGGACACCCTTCCTGTGAACCAGGAGTGATCAAATAGGCCTGCCCTTAATACTGCTTCGCTTCTCCAATTTGAGGCTCTCTGACTGTGGGGTCTAGATTCTTTTTGTGAATTGGAGTCATAAGAAAAGCCAAGCCCCTCTGCAGAGATTTGAAGAACTCATTTCACCCAAAGAATCCCTATTCTGACATGATGGATTTCAGAAACCTAACAAAGGAAGGCAATATAATTCATGCACATTGATTGAACGTTTTTCCATTTTGGTTTAGATGCACATATGGGATCTTTCTTTACATCCATCAGGTGCTGAGAATCTAAGTCACAGCCTAAAACAGGGCAAAGGGCCTGAATCAGACACATCCTTTTCCAATGAAATTAAGCAAAGAGCCAGAGGTGATGCACATTCATTTCCATTTGAAAACTGTTTTCTTCAGGTTTAACAAAGGGGTTGCATGAGACAAAGTCCTTCCTGATATTCAGGGCAACAGAACAATAGGTAAGCAAAAGGCCCATAGCAGGGTATCTCCACTGAGACTTTCCTGGTCACACTGATATCTGAGTTTTCTGAGATGCTGGCCATTCCATTCAGGTATCCAGTACATGGCCATGTCAAAGACCTTGGATTTGGTACATATCTTGGACACATAACCATGAGCCTATTCTAGAGAGTGGCCAGAATTCAGGAAGAAAACAGGGACTTAGGAAGGTATTAGGTGTTGCCCGTGCATAAGGCAAGCCACACTCCATTCATAAATTGGGCAGGATGAATGCTGGGAAGCTTTATACTAGACATGACACATCCATTGCTGCATTCTCTTTTCTCATGTCTACTACCAAGGCACAGTGGGATACACAGACATGGAAACACTCACCTCTTCAAATGACTTACCGGAAACAGTTCACTCCAAAACAAACAAACCGCCATTCCTACCTATTTTCAGAACATGAGACAAACCACAAACCCACACCCACTCCCAAAAAGGCACCTCCTTCCCCATAGGTGTATGACAAACCAGAGTGTCCTCTGACTGGTGGCCATACTCTGTTCTTCCGTAATGGCCTGTCCTCTCTCAGATCTGTTTTCCTTGGCCAACTCTGTAAAGTTGTAAGGAAAAAGTGGAGAGCCACTACCTGCTTTCTCAGGAAAGCTCCCTATTCAGAGCTCTCCAGGCATTTGGTAATCCCACTTCAGTAGGTACCAAGAATGACTGACTCTATCTTTGGTAAATCCAAACAAGTGAGCCCACTGGGACTGGGCCTGGGACTGCCTCTGGGTGCCTGGCTCCTTGGATACAAAGTTCAGAGAGTTCCATCACCAAGGAAATGAGGTATGTCACATTCTTTGGAACTGAATGAGGTCACTGCCTTGGCAAATGTATATCTTATGATGTTCAAAAACTGAAGAAATAATAATGTACCAGTGTCGAATACAAATGAATGACAAATTACATATCATGTCCCATAGGAGTCTACTTGCATTGATGTTAGACTGGGTCAGTTACTGTAGAATAATTAGGATTTGTATGCACCATTCACTGAAGTTAGTTTTCAGTACTAGGAAACAAATATGTATTTCAGGTGGATGAATATTTCTGATTATAATCTTGTGAAAAGTGGATTATAAATCCACATACATGAACATGAATGAATTTAGAGAGTGTATATTAGACACATATATTTCATATTTTGAAAAATTTGGAGAGTATATCTATATCTATATCTATATCTATATCCATATCTATATATATACACACACACACACACACAAACACAAACACACAACACTCACAGACATTAAAAAGTACCAATATAAATGCCAATCGAATTCATCAGTAAATATATATCATCCACAAATGCAAAAATATTTATTTTACTGAACATGAGTTAATGTATAATGTTGTTCTACTAGGACGCTCTCCTATAGGTTGAATTTTCATTTCCAACAGCATTTAGGAGGAGTGAACTCTTCTCACAATTTGTATCGGCCAAGGCAGCCACCTCACAAAAATGTATGTGTGATACCTGGTAGGATTCTATATATGCATATAAATATACATGTGTGAATAGGCTACAGAAAAGGGAAACAAGAATTCACATATTTGTTAAGTTTAAAAACACATGGAGAATATTTCAATTAAAATTTGACTAGATTTATAACTCCTACCTTATATAATGCAAATGTCAAGTCCAACAATACAACATGTCTCCTCTGAAGTGCTTGTATTTCTATTGTGTTGGGTTAATTTTCTCCATTATATTAGGATGAATAGTCTGAGTCTACTAGGTATGGGTTAGTGTCAGGGATTCAGTATTTCGAATGGAAAATTGGAAAATGAATCCAATGTGTATGTAAATATATGCTGCACAAATATCCTAGTGCTCTCATCCAGAACAATGCCTTGACATTACCTTCACCACAAGTAAGACACAATTAGAGGAGAAGAGTTACAAAATCAGGGAATACATATCTGGAATGGAAAATGCTCAGGAGTTCACAACCTTGGAGGTGGTAGAGCAGTTTCCAAAACTAAGGGACAGGGTAAACACTCCAAAAACATGGAGCTCTGCTGGCCTAAAAACTTTTTGAGAAACTGCCACTGAGTTTTGCACTTGAAATATATGTTGTTTTCAGGAGATTTGGCTTCCTTTGTAGTGAGACCATCAAAGCTGGTTCTGCATCTATGTGACCTGGAGGACATGGTTTCTTATTTCCAAAGAACTAGATAAAGCAGTGCTGAATCCTCTCTTTGAAGGTAAACTGAGGCCACTGGGGACTATGGTCTCCCCGTGTGGACTGTGAAGCCATTTGGTCCTCTTCCACTTTTTGTGGAGTTTTTTGCTGCTGCACTGTGAGTTTGGTATTTGTTTCACGAAATACTAGGAGCTAAACTGGGACACAGTGCTGGAGGGAGTTCTGTCACGTGTGGTGGGTCAGGGTCTGCAAGAGAATGCACCAACTAGGCTCCTATCTCTCACAGCTTGCCCCATTGCCCCCTTGTCCATATCAACCTGATTCTTAATTTTCCTCTGAAAACTCTCCATATAACAATATGCCTTTACATATAAGGGTCTGCTGGCTGCACCATGTCAGTTACAAGCCATTTGGAATCCAATGGTATATCCACATGGCCCTACCACGGATGTTTTATCAAACACCTCCCCACCACTGCTCTAGACCCACTACTCAGCAGGCTCCAACTTACTGGCATCTCTGTTCTACACCATTTTCATGAAACTCAGTAAGTCAAGGCACTGTCTGGTATAATCATGATCAGCAACAGGACATCCAATGTTTCTCCAGTGCCACCTGGACATAGGAATTTCAAAAATTTCATGGTATTTATCTAGCCATTTTTCAAGCATGAAGTTGGAGGCACTGTGGATTTCAGTTCATTCAGCAAACATTAAATGGTGAGGAAGCTCATTTCAATAAAATCTCTGGAGAACTCTCACAGGCAAGGCTTCCCAAAGAGTGGACAAAAGGTCACATTAGGCGAGGCCCATTGAGGTCTATAATGTGAGGTCCATGTGTGTTTTGACTCTCAACTATGGCTGCCATTTCTTTAAGAATAAAATCATGTGATATCCTTGCTGAGATTTCCAGTCCTCTGTTGAAATCCACCCGGGGCCTAGGTCTCAGTTTCCAAGAGCGACTTTCATGCGTGGCCTCTTAAAATCCCAACAAAATTCATGGCAATGCTTCTCTGAGTTCATTTCCAAAACCCAGTCTCTAAGGGGAATCACACCAGAGTTCAACCCCACGTGTACCCAGTCATTTTTTCCAATGCCACACAAATGACCAAAATCAAAACCAAAACACTCCCACATGGCCCTCATCTTATTCCATATAGTCAATCATCTTAACCTCTGGCTGGAGGTTTCCATGAGGGGCGCAGCCCAAGACAGTGTCCAAAATCAGCTCCTTTGCCCCTTATTTGCCTAAAGTCAGGGTAGCCTGGACACCGTTTCTGTGAACCAGGAGTGAACAAATAAGCCTGCCTTTAATACTTCTTTGTTTCTCCAATTTCAGGCCTACTGATTTTAGGTATCAATTCTTTAGGTGATTTAGAGTCATGCGAAAACACAAGCACCTCTGCAGGGCTTTGAAGAACTCATTTGACCCAAAGAATCCCTATTGTCATTTGATGGAGTGCAGGAACCTAACAGAGGAAGGCAAGAGACTTCATCCACAATGAATGATATTTTTTGCCATTTTGGTTTTGGAAGCTCACATGGGATCATTCTTAAGATCCATCAGGTGCTGAGAATCTAAGTCACAGCCACACACAGGTCCAAAGGCTGATAAAGACACATCTCTTTCCAAAGCAATTAAGCAAAGAGCCACAGGTGAGGCCCATTCATTTCCATTTGAAAACTGTTTTCTTCAGGCTTCACAAAGGGGTGGCCTGAGGCAAAGACCTTCCTGACATTCAGTGCAACACAACAATAAGTAAGCAAAAGGCCCAAAGCAGGGTTTCTGCACTGAGATTTTTTTGGTCACACTGATATCTGAGTTTTCTGAGATGCTCGCCATTCTCTTCAGGTATCCAGTACATGGCCATGTCACAGAGCTTGGCGGTGGTACATTTTTTGGACACAAATCCATGAGCCTATTCTGGAGAGTGGCCAGAATTCAGGAAGAAAACAACAACTTAGAAAGATAGCAGGTGTTGCACATCGATAAGACAAGCTGCAGTCCATTCATATATTGGGCAGGATGAATTATGGGAAGATTTATACTAGACAGGACACATCCATTAATGCATTCTCTTTTCTAATGTCTACAACAACAGACACAGTGGGATACACAGAAACAGAAACCCTCGCCGTGTCAAATGACTTACTAGAAACTGTCCACTCCAAACCAAACAAACTGCCTTTCCTATCTATTCTCAGAACATGAGACAAAACAACAAACCCGCACCCACTCCCACAAAGGCACCTCCTTCCCCCAAGTAGGTCTGTGACTATCCGGAGTGTCCTCTGACTGGTGGGCCATACTATGTTCCCCCGAAATGGCCTGTTTTCTCTCAGACCTTCTTTCCTTGACCAACTCTGTGAAGATGTCAGGAAAAAGTGGTTAGCCACTACCTGTTTTCTCAGGAAAGATCCATCTTCAGAGCTCTCCTGGCATTTGGCCATCCTCACATTATTAGGTACCAAGAAAACTGACTCTGTCCTTGGTAAATCCAAACAAGTGAGCCCACTGGGACTGAGACTGGGACTGCCTCTGGGTGCCTGGCTTCTTGGATACCAAGTTCAGAGAGTTCCATCACCAAGGAAATGAGGTATGTCACATTCTTTGGAACTGAATGAGGTCACTGCCTTGGCAACCACTTTGTCCTAACAGTTGCTTCCAAGGGTAACATAAGATGGAGGTTGCCCACGCTTCCTGTGACACTTTCATAAGGTAGAATGTATATCAACCATTTGCACCCGGGAACAGCTCTCCACTCAGGCCTGGTTTGGTCCATCTTCTCTACAATAAGAAGAGAGAGATTCAGATTCAGACACATCCCTTCATCCTGACCAGGTTGTTTGCCATGGAAGATGACTTTTGCTCTCTCAGGTGCTTCATACCTGCCTACAACTTCTCCAGGTATCATTTGTGCATGGACATTTGAGGTTCTCATCAAGTGGAAGGTCCCCAACTTTCCTGTATTGTAAGAACTACTCTGACAGCTCTTTTGTCCATTTTGGTTTGGGATGCACACATGGGATTTTTCTTTAGACCCATCATGTGCTGTGAATCTAAGCCACAGCCTCACATAGGGCTGAGAGGCTGATTCAGAAACATCCATTTCCAAAGCAATTAAGCAAAGAGGCACAGGTAATGACCATTCTTTTCCATTTGAAAACTATTTTCTGCAGGCTTCACAAAGTGTGGCCTGAGGCAAAGACCTTCCTGACATTCAGGGCAACAGAATAGGTAAGCAAAAGGCCCAAAGCAGGGTTTCTCCACTGAGACTTTCTTGGGCATACTGATATCTGAGTTTTCTGAGATACTCGCCATTCCCATCAGCTATCCAGTACATGGCCATGTCACAGAGATGGAGGTGGTACATATCTTGGACACAAAATCATGAGCGTATTCTGGAGAGTGTCCAGAATTCAGGAAGAAAACAGGAATTTAGAAAGATGGCAGGAGTTGCCCATCCATACGGCAACCTGCAGTCCATTCATAAATTGCACAGGATGAATGCTTTGAAGCTTTCTCGTAGACAGGACACATCCATTGATGCATTCTCTTTTCTAATGTCTACAATCACTGACACAGTATAATATATAGACACAGAAACACTCACCTTGTCAAAGGACTTACTAGACACAGTCCACTCCAAAACAAACAAACCAGCTTTCCTAACTATTCTCAGAACATGAGACAAAACCACAAACTCACACTCACACCCAAAAAGTCACCTCCTTTCCCCAAGTAGGTCTGTGACTATCCGGAGTGTCCTCTGACTTGTGGGCCATACTATGTTCCCCCAAAATGGCGTGTCCTGTCTCCAATCTGGTCTCTTTGGCCAACTCTGTGAAGTTGTCAGGAGCCCATGGTGAGAAACTACCTGCTTTCTCTGGAAAGGCCAGTCTTCATAGTTTCCAGGCATTTGGCTGTCCTCACATCAGTAGGTACAAAGAAAGAGTGACTCTGTCTTGTTAAATCCAAACAAGTTAGCCTACTGGGACATGGAGTGGGTTTGACTCTGTGTGCCTGGTTTCCTGGATCCCAAGATCACAGACTTTCATTACCAAAACTGTAAGGTGATGTCACTTTCTTCAAGATCTGAATGAAGTCACTGCCTTGGAAACCACTTTGTTTTAACAGTTGCTTACATGGTTCCCAAAAGATGGAGGCTGCCTCTACTTGCTGTGACTCATTCATATGTTAGAATGGTATATCAACCACAGGCACCGGGGAACAGCTCTCCACACAGGCATGGTTTGGTCCATCTTCTCTACATTAGGAAGAGAGAGGCTAATTCAGACACATCCCATCAACCTGACCAGGTTGTTTGCCATGGAAGATGACTTTTGCTCTCTCATGTCCTTCATAGCTGCCTACACCTTCTCCAAGGATCATTTCAGCATGGACCTTTTAGGTTTTCAGCAGCTGGAAGATCGCCTATATTCCTGTATTGTAAGACCAACTCTGTCCCTGCTCTTCTGTAAAATTAGATTGAGGGAAAAGTGTATGGTTAGGGTTAATAACATGTTCAATTTGGGTTAGGAATCATTCTCTGGAATGAATATTTGTATTAGGAACCTGTGATATTTATAAGAATATATAGGTGAAATATAAGTATGAAAACAGAAATCTAGGTAAGTTTTGAAGCCCAGAAGGGCATTGGGCCCTTGATTGGGATACTTAGCATTGATTTATGTCCTGCACAGTTGTCTCAGTTAAATCAATATACTATGGCATAGGACCTTCTAATTTGGATGATTGAATGTGGAAGAGAACATCCAGTCAAAAAGGGATATTCAGTAGGATTAGGAAAATAGTCGGTAGGTTTAGATAAAAGAGTGAGTATAGGATTTGGACCAAAAGTTCTTTAGCAATAGGGTTTCAGGTAGAGAGTGAATGTAAATGTCAGCACATGTGAAGAGTCAGTCACAATGATGAACTGGGTAAAATATGTAGAAAAGCAATATTTTGAAGACGTATAAATTAATTGGGGGTACAAATAGGTGTACCTTGTGCCTATGAATATAGAGATAATGCATGAATAGACCATACTGTGAATAAATAATATAACTGGTTCGAACTTTAAATAATGGATTGAATTGATTTCTGAAAATATACAGGAAACCTAATATTGATATACAATCATCCATTCCAAACAGTTATGCTTCTAATGGTGATATTAGATTTATGGTTTATCATAAAAAGTGTGTGAGTTTTGCTTCAAAACTGATTATGAAATTTAAAAAAATGTGTTTGCAGAGAAGTCTCATGAAAAGACCAGTCAAGAAACCGGGAGGAATACATGTGTTCTGAAGCAGGAAATGATTAAAAGTGAAAAAATACCTATATAGTTGTGAACTTGTGGATGAAATATATATCCTATGATGTGCAAAATCTGCAGAAATATTAATGTAGCAGTGTTGAATATAAATGAACGTCAAAATACACATCATGTCCCATAGGAATCTACTTGCATTGATGTTAAACTGGGTCAGATACTGTAGAATTATTAGGATTTGTATGCACCATTCACAGAAGTGAGTTGTCAGTACAAGGAAACAAATATGTATTTCAGGTGGATGAATATTTCCAATAATAATCTTGAGAAAAGTTGATTATATTTCCTCATGCATACATGAAAGAATGTATGAATGAAGAGAGTGTATATAAGACACATATATTTCATGTTTTGATAAATCAGGAGAGTATATATATATATATATATATATATATATATATATATATATATACCAAAAAAACACACAGAGAAACATAAAAAAGTAGCAATATATGCCAAATGAAATTTATAATGAAATATATAACATCTACTAATGCAAAAATATATACTTTACTGAACATGGAATTATGTATAATGTTGTTGTACTAGGAAGCTCACCCATAGGTTGAATTTTTAGTTCCAACAGCGTTTAAGAGGGGTAGTCTCTTCACACAATATTTATCTGCCGAGTCAGCAACCTCACAAAAATGTACGTGTGATACCAGGTAGGATTCAATATGTACATATAAAAATACATGTGCTGTATAGGCTACAGAGAAAGGGAGGCAGGGATTCACATATTTGTTAATTTTAAAAACACATGAAAAACTATTCCAAATAAAAATTCACTAGATTTATAACACCTACCATTTATTATGCAAAAGAAAATTTCAAAAATACACTATGCCTCCTCTGACCTGCTTGTATTTCTGTTCTATTTGGGTTATTTTTCTCCATCATATTAGGATTAGTAGTCAGAGTCTAGTAGGGTATGTGTTAGTGTCAGGGATTCAGTATTTTGAATGGAAAATAGGAAAAAGAATCCAATGTCTATCAAATATGTGCTACACAAAATATTTTCCCTCTCTCATCCAGAACAATGCCTTGACATTACCTTCGCCCCAAGTAAGACACAATTAGTGGAGAAGAGTTATAAAATCTGTGAATATATAACAGGAATGGAAAATGCTCATGAGTTCACAACCTTGTATGTGGTAGAGAAGTTTCCATAAGTAAGGGACAGGTTAAAAACTCCACAAACATGGAGCTCTGCTGGCCTAAAGGACTTCTTGATAAACTGCCTCTGAGGTTGGGCACTTGAAATATATGTTGTTTTCAGGAGCTTTAGCTTCCTTTGTCGTGAGACCATCAAAGCTGGGTCTGATTCTATGTGACCTGGAGGACATGGTTTCTTATTTTCAAATGAACATGAGGCAGCAGTGGTGAATTCTCTCTTTTAAGTAAAATGTGACCAGTGCGTGCTAAGTCTCTCCCCATCTGGGCTGTGAAGCCATTTGGTCATCCTCCACTTTTTCATGGTTTTTCTTTCTCCTGCATTGGGAGTTTGGTATTTGCTTCACGAAATACAAGTAGTTCAAAAGGGACACAGTGCTGGATGGAGTTCTGCCACATGTGGTGGGTCAGGGTCTGCAGGAGAATGCACCAACCAGGCTTCTATCCCACATATCTTTTTCCCTTGTCTATTGCAACCTGAT
This sequence comes from Callospermophilus lateralis, assembly GCF_048772815.1. Lineage (NCBI taxonomy): Eukaryota > Metazoa > Chordata > Mammalia > Rodentia > Sciuridae > Callospermophilus > Callospermophilus lateralis. The sequence continues at coordinate 192,959 of NW_027512556.1, forward strand.
TCTTAACATTGCCATGAAACCTCTCCATATAACAAGACGCCCTTACATATTAGTGTCTGCTGACCTCACCATGTCTGTCACAAGCCATTTGGAAGCCAATGGCAAATCCATATGGCCACATCAGAGATGTATTATGACACACATACACACCACTGCTCTATGCACACTACTCAGCAGGCACCAACTTACTGGCATGTCTGTTCTAGATCATTTTCATGAAACACAGTCAATCAAGGCACTTTCTAGAATACTCATGATAAACAACAGGACATCCAAAGGTTCTCCAGAGACATGTTGTATAGTTGGACTTGACATTTGCATTATATAAGGTAGGAGTTATAAATCTAGTCAAATTTTAATTGAAATATTCTCCATGTGTTTTTAAACTTAACAAATATGTGAATTCTTGTTTCCCTTTTCTGTAGCCTATTCACACATGTATATTTATATGCATATATAGAATCCTACCAGGTATCACACGTACATTTTTGTGAGGTGGCTGTCTTGGCAGATACAAATTGTGAGAAGAGTTCACTCCTCCTAAATGCTGTTGGAAATGAAAATTCAACCTATAGGAGAGCGTCCTAGTAGAACAACATTATACATTAACTCATGTTCAGTAAAATAAATATTTTTGCATTTGTGGATGATACATATTTACTGATGAATTTCGATTGGCATTTATATTGGTATTTTTAATGTCTGTGAGTTGTGTGTGTGTGTGTGTGTGTGTGTGTATAGATATAGATATAGATATAGATATACTCTCCAAATTTTTCAAAATATGAAATATATGCGTCTAATATACACTCTCTAAATTCATTCATGTTCATGTATGTGGATTTATAATCCACTTTTCACAAGATTATAATCAGAAATATTCATCCACCTGAAATACATATTTGTTTCCTGAAAACTAACTTCAGTGAATGGTGCATACAAATCCTAATTATTCTACAGTAACTGACCGAGTCTAACATCAATGCAAGTAGACTCCTATGGGACATGATATGTAATTTGTCATTCATTTGTATTCGACACTGGTACATTATTGTTTCTTCAGTTTTTGCACATCACAGGATATACATTTCATCCACAAGTTCACAAATTAATAAGCATTTGTTTCAACTTTCACCACTTCTTGCTTCAGAACACATGTATTGTCAGAGTTTCTTGACTGGTCTTTTCATGAGAGACTTCTTTCCAAACACATTATTTGAATTTCCATAATCATTTTGATGCAAAACTCACACACTCTTCATGATAAACCAAAACACAAATATTTCCATTACATATATACCTGGTTGGAATGAATGATTGTATATCAATATACGATTTCCTTTAATTTTTCAGATATCAGTTCTATTCATTATTTAAAGATCAAAAAAGTTATATTATTTATTCACAGTATGGTCTATTCATGCTTTTTCTCTATGTTCCTAGAAACAGGGTACACCTCTTTGTACCCCTGATTCTCATTTTACATCTTCAATATATTGCTCCCAGAAATGGTGAAAGAAATACTCATGTCATCTCATTATCACAGTAATATTCTGGACAAAAAAATGGAAAGGTCACACTTATGATTGTACCAAAGCCTAAATGGAAAGTGAACATGGATTTCTAAAAACATCCATGTCCAGGTTGCCTAATGCTGTCAATTGTCAATCCTATTGGTGACTACATATTTGTTTTTTTCCTAATTTATATATTCAAACTCAACCCTGTTGAAAATGTCTAATTCTATCACTCACTTTATACTTTGCCTGATTTCGTAATGTTTCTATTGATATCTGCTTTTCTACATATTTTCCCCAGTTCAACATAGTGACTGACTCTTCATATGTGCTGACATTTACATTCACTCAACAACCGAAAGTCTATTGCTAAAGAACTTTTGGTCCAAATCCTATACTCACTCTTCTTCCTAAACCTACCGACTATCTTCCTAATCCTACTGAATATCCCTTTTTGACTGGATGTTCTCTTCTAAATTCAATCATCCAATGTACAAGGTCCTATGCCATTGTATATCGAATTATCTGAGGCACCTTTGCAGAACATCATTCAAAGCTAAGTATCCCAATCCAGGGCAAAACCCTTCTGGGCTTCAAATCATACCTAGATTTCTGTTTTCCTACTTATATTTCACCTCTATATTCTTGTAAATATTGCAGGTTCCCAATACCATTATTCATCACACAGAATCATTCGTAACCCAAATCAAACCTGTTTTTAACCAGAAGTATACACTGTTCCCTCAATCATTTTACAGAATAGCAGGGACAGAGTGGTTCTTACAATACAGGAAAGTTGGGGACCTTCCACCTGATGAGAACCTCAAATGTCCATGCACAAATGATACCTGGAGAAGTTGAAGGCAGGTATGAAGCACCTGAGAGAGCAAAAGTCATCTTCCATGGCAAACAACCTGGTCAGGATGAAGGGATGTGTCTGAATCTGAATCTCTTTCTTCTTTTTGTAGAGAAGATGGACCAAACCAGGCCTGAGTGGAGAGTTGTTCCCGGGTGCCAATTGTGATATACATTCTACCTTATGAAAGTGTCACAGGAAGCGTGGGCAACCTCCATTTTATGTTACCCTTTGAAGCAACTGTTAGGACAAAGTGATTGCCAAGGCAGTGACCTCATTCAGTTCCAAAGAATGTGACATACCTCATTTCCTTGGTGATGGAACTCTCTGAACTTGGTATCCAAGAAGCCAGGCACCCAGAGGCAGTCCCAGTCCCAAGCCCAGTGGGCTCACTTGTTTGGATTTACCAAGGACAGAGTCAGTTTTCTTGGTACCTAATGATGTGAGGATGGCCAAATGCCAGGAGAGCTCTGAAGATGGACCTTTCCTGAGAAAACAGGTAGTGGCTAACCACTTTTTCCTGACATCCTCACAGAGTTGGTCAAGGAAACAAGATCTGAGAGAAGACAGGCCATTTCGGGGGAACATAGTATGGCCCACCAGTCAGAGGACACTCCGGATAGTCACAGACCTACTTGGGGGAAGGAGGTGCCTTTGTGGGAGTGGGTGTGGGTTTGTTGTTTTGTCTCATGTTCTGAGAATAGATAGGAAAGGCGGTTTGTTTGGTTTGGAGTGGACAGTTTCTAGTAAGTCATTTGACATGGCGAGTGTTTCTGTTTCTGTGTATCCCACTGTGTCCGTTGTTGTAGACATTAGAAAAGAGAATGCATTAATGGATGTGTCCTGTCTAGTATAAATCATCCCATAATTCATCCTGCCCAATATATGAATGGACTGCAGCTTGTCTTATCGATGTGCAACACCTGCTATCTTTCTAAGTTGTTGTTTTCTTCCTGAATTCTGGCCACTCTCCGAAATAGGCTCATGGATTTGTGTCCAAAATATGTACCACCTCCAAGCTCTGTGACATGGCCATGTCCTGGATAGCTGAAGAGAATGGCGAGCATCTCAGAAAACCCAGATATCAGTGTGACCAGGAAAGTCTCAGTGCAGAAACCCTGCTTTGGGCCTTTGCTTACTTATTTTTGTGTTGCACTGAATGTCAGGAAGGTCTTTGCCTCAGGCCACCCCTTTGTGAAGCCTGAAGAAAACAGTTTTCAAATGGAAATGAATGGGCCTCACTTGTGGCTCTTTGCTTAATTGCTTTGGAAAGGGATGTGTCTTTATCAGCCTCTTGGGCCTGTGTGTGGCTGTGACTTAGATTCTCAGCACCTGATGGATCTTAAATGATCCCATGTGAGCTTCCAAAACCAAAATGGCAAAAAATTTTATTCATTGTGGATGAAGTCTCTTGCCTTCCTCTGTTAGGTTCCTGCACTCCATCAAATGACAATAGGGATTCTTTGGGTCAAATGAGTTCTTCAAAGCCCTGCAGAGGTGCTTGTGTTTTCGCATGACTCTAAATCACCTAAAGAATCGATACCTAAAATCAGTAGGCCTCAAATTGGAGAAACACAGAAGTATTAACCGCAGGCTTATTTGTTCACTCCTGGTTCACAGAAACGGTGTCCAGGCTACCCTGACTTTAGACAAATGAGGGGCAAACGAGCTGATTTTGGACACTGTCTTGGGCTGCGCCCCTCATGGAAACCTCCAGCCAGAGGTTAAGATGATTGACTATATGAAATAAGATGAGGGCCATGTGGGAGTGTTTTGGTTTTAATTTTGGTCATTTGTGTGGCATTGGAAAAAATGACTGGGTCCACGTGGGCTTGAACTCTGGTGTGATTCCCCTTAGAGACTGGGTTTTGGAACTGAACTCAGAGAAGCATTGCCATGAATTTTGTTGGGATTTTAAGAGGCCATGCATGAAAGTCGCTCTTGTAAACTGAGACCTAGGCCCCGGGTGGATTTCCACAGAGGCCTGGGAATCTCAGCAAGGATATCACATGATTTTATTCTTAAAGAAATGGCAGCCATAGTTGAGAGTCAAAACACACATGGACCTCACATTGTAGACCTCAATGGGCCTGGCCTAATGTGACCTTTTGTCCACTCTTTGGGAAGCCATGCCTGTGAGAGTTCTCCAGAGATTTCATTGAAATGAGCTTCCTCACCATTTAATGTTTGCTGAATGAACTGAAACCCACAGTGCCTCCAACTTCATGCTTGAAAAATGGCTAGATAAATACCATGAAATTTTTGAAATTCCTATGACCAGGTGGCACTGGAGAAACATTGGATGTCCTGTTGCTGATCATGAGTATACCAGACAGTGCCTTGATTTACTGAGTTTCATGAAAATGGTGTAGAACAGAGATGCCAGAAATTTGGAGCCTGCTGAGTAGTGGGTCTAGAGCAGTGGTGGGGAGGTGTTTGATAAAACATCCGTGGTAGGGCCATGTGGATCTACCATTGGATTCCAAATGGCTTGTAACTGACATGGTGCAGCCAACAGACCATTATATGTAAAGGCATCTTGTTATATGGAGAGTTTTCAGAGGAAAATTAAGAATCAGGTTGATATGGACAAGGGGGCAATGGGGCAAGCTGTGAGAGATAGGAGCCTAGTTGGTGCATTCTCTTGCAGACCCTGACCCACCACACGTGACAGAACTCCCTCCAGCACTGTGTCCCAGTTTAGCTCCTAGTATTTCATGAAACAAATACCAAACTCACAGTGCAGCAACAAAAACACCACAAAAATTGGAAGAGGACCAAATGGCTTCACAGTCCACACGGGGAGACACTTAGTCCCCAGTGGCCTCAGTTTACCTACAAAGAGAGGATTCAGCACTGCTTCATCTTGTTCATTGGAAAATAAGAAACCATGTCCTCCAGGTCACATAGATGCAGACCCAGCTTTGATGTTCTCACTACAGAGGAAGCCAAATCTCCTGAAAACAACATATATTTCAAGTGTGGAAGCTCAGAGGCAGTTTCTCAAAAAGTTTTTAGGCCAGCAGAGCTCCATGTTTGTGGAGGGTTTACCCTGTCCCTTAGTTTTGGAAACTCCTCTACCACCTCCAAGGTTGTGAACTCCTGAGCATTTTCCATTCCAGATATGTATTCACTGATTTTGTAACTCTTCTCCTCTAATTGTGTCTTACTTGGGGTTAAGGTAATGTCAAGGCATTGTTCTGGATGAGAGCGGGAGGATATTTGTGCAGCATATATTTACATACACATTGGATTCATTTTCCAATTTTCCATTCAAAATACTGAATCCCTGACACTAACCCATACCTAGTAGACTCAGACTATTCATCCTAATATAATGGAGAAAATTAACCCAACACATTAGAAATACAAGTACTTCAGAGGAGACATGTTGTATAGTTGGACTTGACATTTGCATTATATAAGGTAGGAGTTATAAATCTAGTCAAATTTATTTGAAATATTCTCCATGTGTTTTAAACTTAACAAATATGTGAATTCTTGTTTCCTTTTTCTGTAGTCTCTTCACACACGTATATTTATATGCATATATAGAATCCTACCAGGTATCACACGTACATTTTTGTGAGGTGGCTGTCTTGGCAGATACAAATTGTGAGAAGAGTTCACTCCTCCTAAATGCTGTTGGAAATGAAAATTCAACTTATAGGAGAGCGTCCTAGTAGAACAACATTATACATTAACTCATGTTCAGTAAAATACATATTTTTGCATTTGTGGATGATACATATTTACTGATGAATTTCGATTGGCATTTATATTGGTACTTTTTAATGTCTGTGAGTTGTGTGTGTGTGTGTGTGTGTGTGTGTGTGTGTATAGATATAGATATAGATATAGATATACTCTCCAAATTTTTCAAAATATGAAATATATTTGTCTAATATACACTCTCTAAATTCATTCATGTTCATGTATGTGGATTTATAATCCACTTTTCACAAGATGATAATCAGAAATATTCATCCACCTGAAATACATATTTGTTTCCTAGTACTGAAAACTAACTTCAGTGAATGGTGCATACAAATCCTAATTATTCTACAGTAACTGACCGAGTCTAACATCAATGCAAGTAGACTCCTATGGGACATGATATGTAATTTGTCATTCATTTGTATTCGACACTGGTACATTATTGTTTCTTCAGTTTTTGCACATCACAGGATATACATTTCATCCACAAGTTCACAAATTAATAAGCATTTGTTTCAATTTTCACCACTTCTTGCTTCAGAACACATGTATTGTCAGGGTTTCTTGACTGATCTTTTCGTGAGACTTCTTTCCAAACACATTATTTTGAATTTTCATAATCATTTTGAAGCAAAACTCACACACTCTTCATGATAAACCAAAACACAAATATTTCCATTACATATATACCTGGTTGGAATGAATGATTGTATATCAATATACGATTTCCTTTAATTTTTCAGATATCAGTTCAATTCATTATTTAAAGTTCAAAAAAGTTATATTTTTTTATTCACTGTATGGTCTATTCATGCTTTTTCTCTATGTTCCTAGAAACAGGGTACACCTCTTTGTACCCCCGATTCTCATTTTACATCTTCATTATATTGCTCCCAGAAATGGTGAAAGAAATACTCATGTCACCTCATTATCACAGTAATATTCTGGACAAAAAATGGAAAGGTCACACTTATGATTGTACCAAAGCCTAAATGGAAAGTGAACATGGATTTCTAAAAACATCCATGTCCAGGTTGCCTAATGCTGTCAATTGTCAATCCTATTGGTGACTACATATTTGTTTTTTTCCTAATTTATATATTCAAACTCAACCCTGTTGAAAATGTCTAATTCCATCACTCACTTTATACTTTGCTGATTTCGTAATGTTTCTATTGATATCTGCTTTTCTACATATTTTCCCCAGTTCAACATAGTGACTGACTCTTCATATGTGCTGACATTTTCATTCACTCAACAACCGAAAGTCTATTGCTAAAGAACTTTTGGTCCAAATCCTATACTCACTCTTCTTCCTAAACCTACCGACTATCTTCCTAATCCTACTGAATATCCCTTTTTGACTGGATGTTCTCTTCTAAATTCAATCATCCAATGTACAAGGTCTTATGCCATTGTATATCGAATTATCTGAGGCATCTTTGCAGAACATCATTCAAAGCTAAGTATCCCAATCAAGGGCAAAACCCTTCTGGGCTTCAAATCTTACCTAGATTTCTGTTTTCCTACTTATATTTCACCTCTATATTCTTGTAAATATTGCAGGTTCCCAATACCATTATTCATCACACAGAATCATTCGTAACCCAAATCAAACCTGTTTTTAACCAGAAGTATACACTGTTCCCTCAATCATTTTACAGAATAGCAGGGACAGAGTGGTTCTTACAATACAGGAAAGTTGGGGACCTTCCACCTGATGAGAACCTCAAATGTCCATGCACAAATGATACCTGGAGAAGTTGAAGGCAGGTATGAAGCACCCGAGAGAGCAAAAGTCATCTTCCATGGCAAACAACCTGGTCAGGATGAAGGGATGTGTCTGAATCTGAATCTCTTTCTTCTTTTTGTAGAGAAGATGGACCAAACCAGGCCTGAGTGGAGAGTTGTTCCCGGGTGCCAATTGTGATATACATTCTACCTTATGAAAGTGTCACAGGAAGCGTGGGCAACCTCCATTTTATGTTACCCTTTGAAGCAACTGTTAGGACAAAGTGATTGCCAAGGCAGTGACCTCATTCAGTTCCAAAGAATGTGACATACCTCATTTCCTTGGTGATGGAACTCTCTGAACTTGGTATCCAAGAAGCCAGGCACCCAGAGGCAGTCCCAGTCCCAAGCCCAGTGGGCTCACTTGTTTGGATTTACCAAGGACAGAGTCAGTTTTCTTGGTACCTAATGATGTGAGGATGGCCAAATGCCAGGAGAGCTCTGAAGATGGACCTTTCCTGAGAAAACAGGTAGTGGCTAACCACTTTTTCCTGACATCCTCACAGAGTTGGTCAAGGAAACAAGATCTGAGAGAAGACAGGCCATTTCGGGGGAACATAGTATGGCCCACCAGTCAGAGGACACTCCGGATAGTCACAGACCTACTTGGGGGAAGGAGGTGCCTTTGTGGGAGTGGGTGTGGGTTTGTTGTTTTGTCTCATGTTCTGAGAATAGATAGGAAAGGCGGTTTGTTTGGTTTGGAGTGGACAGTTTCTAGTAAGTCATTTGACATGGCGAGTGTTTCTGTTTCTGTGTATCCCACTGTGTCCGTTGTTGTAGACATTAGAAAAGAGAATGCATTAATGGATGTGTCCTGTCTAGTATAAATCATCCCATAATTCATCCTGCCCAATATATGAATGGACTGCAGCTTGTCTTATCGATGTGCAACACCTGCTATCTTTCTAAGTTGTTGTTTTCTTCCTGAATTCTGGCCACTCTCCGAAATAGGCTCATGGATTTGTGTCCAAAATATGTACCACCTCCAAGCTCTGTGACATGGCCATGTCTTGGATAGCTGAAGAGAATGGCGAGCATCTCAGAAAACCCAGATATCAGTGTGACCAGGAAAGTCTCAGTGCAGAAACCCTGCTTTGGGCCTTTGCTTACTTATTTTTGTGTTGCACTGAATGTCAGGAAGGTCTTTGCCTCAGGCCACCCCTTTGTGAAGCCTGAAGAAAACAGTTTTCAAATGGAAATGAATGGGCCTCACTTGTGGCTCTTTGCTTAATTGCTTTGGAAAGGGATGTGTCTTTATCAGCCTCTTGGGCCTGTGTGTGGCTGTGACTTAGATTCTCAGCACCTGATGGATCTTAAATGATCCCATGTGAGCTTCCAAAACCAAAATGGCAAAAAATTTTATTCATTGTGGATGAAGTCTCTTGCCTTCCTCTGTTAGGTTCCTGCACTCCATCAAATGACAATAGGGATTCTTTGGGTCAAATGAGTTCTTCAAAGCCCTGCAGAGGTGCTTGTGTTTTCGCATGACTCTAAATCACCTAAAGAATCGATACCTAAAATCAGTAGGCCTCAAATTGGAGAAACACAGAAGTATTAACCGCAGGCTTATTTGTTCACTCCTGGTTCACAGAAACGGTGTCCAGGCTACCCTGACTTTAGACAAATGAGGGGCAAACGAGCTGATTTTGGACACTGTCTTGGGCTGCGCCCCTCATGGAAACCTCCAGCCAGAGGTTAAGATGATTGACTATATGAAATAAGATGAGGGCCATGTGGGAGTGTTTTGGTTTTAATTTTGGTCATTTGTGTGGCATTGGAAAAAATGACTGGGTCCACGTGGGCTTGAACTCTGGTGTGATTCCCCTTAGAGACTGGGTTTTGGAACTGAACTCAGAGAAGCATTGCCATGAATTTTGTTGGGATTTTAAGAGGCCATGCATGAAAGTCGCTCTTGTAAACTGAGACCTAGGCCCCGGGTGGATTTCCACAGAGGCCTGGGAATCTCAGCAAGGATATCACATGATTTTATTCTTAAAGAAATGGCAGCCATAGTTGAGAGTCAAAACACACATGGACCTCACATTGTAGACCTCAATGGGCCTGGCCTAATGTGACCTTTTGTCCACTCTTTGGGAAGCCATGCCTGTGAGAGTTCTCCAGAGATTTCATTGAAATGAGCTTCCTCACCATTTAATGTTTGCTGAATGAACTGAAACCCACAGTGCCTCCAACTTCATGCTTGAAAAATGGCTAGATAAATACCATGAAATTTTTGAAATTCCTATGACCAGGTGGCACTGGAGAAACATTGGATGTCCTGTTGCTGATCATGAGTATACCAGACAGTGCCTTGATTTACTGAGTTTCATGAAAATGGTGTAGAACAGAGATGCCAGAAATTTGGAGCCTGCTGAGTAGTGGGTCTAGAGCAGTGGTGGGGAGGTGTTTGATAAAACATCCGTGGTAGGGCCATGTGGATCTACCATTGGATTCCAAATGGCTTGTAACTGACATGGTGCAGCCAACAGACCATTATATGTAAAGGCATCTTGTTATATGGAGAGTTTTCAGAGGAAAATTAAGAATCAGGTTGATATGGACAAGGGGGCAATGGGGCAAGCTGTGAGAGATAGGAGCCTAGTTGGTGCATTCTCTTGCAGACCCTGACCCACCACACGTGACAGAACTCCCTCCAGCACTGTGTCCCAGTTTAGCTCCTAGTATTTCATGAAACAAATACCAAACTCACAGTGCAGCAACAAAAACACCACAAAAATTGGAAGAGGACCAAATGGCTTCACAGTCCACACGGGGAGACACTTAGTCCCCAGTGGCCTCAGTTTACCTACAAAGAGAGGATTCAGCACTGCTTCATCTTGTTCATTGGAAAATAAGAAACCATGTCCTCCAGGTCACATAGATGCAGACCCAGCTTTGATGTTCTCACTACAGAGGAAGCCAAATCTCCTGAAAACAACATATATTTCAAGTGTGGAAGCTCAGAGGCAGTTTCTCAAAAAGTTTTTAGGCCAGCAGAGCTCCATGTTTGTGGAGGGTTTACCCTGTCCCTTAGTTTTGGAAACTCCTCTACCACCTCCAAGGTTGTGAACTCCTGAGCATTTTCCATTCCAGATATGTATTCACTGATTTTGTAACTCTTCTCCTCTAATTGTGTCTTACTTGGGGTTAAGGTAATGTCAAGGCATTGTTCTGGATGAGAGCGGGAGGATATTTGTGCAGCATATATTTACATACACATTGGATTCATTTTCCAATTTTCCATTCAAAATACTGAATCCCTGACACTAACCCATACCTAGTAGACTCAGACTATTCATCCTAATATAATGGAGAAAATTAACCCAACACATTAGAAATACAAGTACTTCAGAGGAGACATGTTGTATAGTTGGACTTGACATTTGCATTATATAAGGTAGGAGTTATAAATCTAGTCAAATTTATTTGAAATATTCTCCATGTGTTTTAAACTTAACAAATATGTGAATTCTTGTTTCCTTTTTCTGTAGTCTCTTCACACACGTATATTTATATGCATATATAGAATCCTACCAGGTATCACACGTACATTTTTGTGAGGTGGCTGTCTTGGCAGATACAAATTGTGAGAAGAGTTCACTCCTCCTAAATGCTGTTGGAAATGAAAATTCAACTTATAGGAGAGCGTCCTAGTAGAACAACATTATACATTAACTCATGTTCAGTAAAATACATATTTTTGCATTTGTGGATGATACATATTTACTGATGAATTTCGATTGGCATTTATATTGGTACTTTTTAATGTCTGTGAGTTGTGTGTGTGTGTGTGTGTGTGTGTGTGTGTGTATAGATATAGATATAGATATAGATATACTCTCCAAATTTTTCAAAATATGAAATATATTTGTCTAATATACACTCTCTAAATTCATTCATGTTCATGTATGTGGATTTATAATCCACTTTTCACAAGATGATAATCAGAAATATTCATCCACCTGAAATACATATTTGTTTCCTAGTACTGAAAACTAACTTCAGTGAATGGTGCATACAAATCCTAATTATTCTACAGTAACTGACCGAGTCTAACATCAATGCAAGTAGACTCCTATGGGACATGATATGTAATTTGTCATTCATTTGTATTCGACACTGGTACATTATTGTTTCTTCAGTTTTTGCACATCACAGGATATACATTTCATCCACAAGTTCACAAATTAATAAGCATTTGTTTCAATTTTCACCACTTCTTGCTTCAGAACACATGTATTGTCAGGGTTTCTTGACTGATCTTTTCGTGAGACTTCTTTCCAAACACATTATTTTGAATTTCCATAATCATTTTGAAGCAAAACTCACACACTCTTCATGATAAACCAAAACACAAATATTTCCATTACATATATACCTGGTTGGAATGAATGATTGTATATCAATATACGATTTCCTTTAATTTTTCAGATATCAGTTCAATTCATTATTTAAAGTTCAAAAAAGTTATATTTTTTTATTCACTGTATGGTCTATTCATGCTTTTTCTCTATGTTCCTAGAAACAGGGTACACCTCTTTGTACCCCCGATTCTCATTTTACATCTTCATTATATTGCTCCCAGAAATGGTGAAAGAAATACTCATGTCACCTCATTATCACAGTAATATTCTGGACAAAAAATGGAAAGGTCACACTTATGATTGTACCAAAGCCTAAATGGAAAGTGAACATGGATTTCTAAAAACATCCATGTCCAGGTTGCCTAATGCTGTCAATTGTCAATCCTATTGGTGACTACATATTTGTTTTTTTCCTAATTTATATATTCAAACTCAACCCTGTTGAAAATGTCTAATTCTATCACTCACTTTATACTTTGCTGATTTCGTAATGTTTCTATTGATATCTGCTTTTCTACATATTTTCCCCAGTTCAACATAGTGACTGACTCTTCATATGTGCTGACATTTTCATTCACTCAACAACCGAAAGTCTATTGCTAAAGAACTTTTGGTCCAAATCCTATACTCACTCTTCTTCCTAAACCTACCGACTATCTTCCTAATCCTACTGAATATCCCTTTTTGACTGGATGTTCTCTTCTAAATTCAATCATCCAATGTACAAGGTCTTATGCCATTGTATATCGAATTATCTGAGGCATCTTTGCAGAACATCATTCAAAGCTAAGTATCCCAATCAAGGGCAAAACCCTTCTGGGCTTCAAATCATACCTAGATTTCTGTTTTCCTACTTATATTTCACCTCTATATTCTTGTAAATATTGCAGGTTTCCAATACCATTATTCATCACACAGAATCACTCGTAATCCAAATCAAACCTGTTTTTAACCCCAAGTATACACTGTTCCCTCAATCATTTTACAGAAGAGCAGGGACGGAGTGGTTCTTACAATACAGGAAAGTTGGGGACCTTCCATCTGATGAGAACCTCAAATGTCCATGCACAAATGATACCTGGAGAAGTTGTAGGCAGGTATGAAGCACCTGAGACAGCAAAAGTCATCTTCCATGGCAAACAACCTGGTCAGGATGAAGGGATGTGTCTGAATCTGCCTCTCTCTCTTCTTATTGTACAGAAGATGGACCAAACCAGGGCTGAGTGGAGAGCTGTTCCCGGCTGCCAATGGTGATATACATTCTACCTTATGAAAGTGTCACAGAAAGTAGGGGCAACCTCCATCTTATGTTACCCTTGGAAGCAACTGTTAGGACAAAGTGGTTGCCAAGGCAGTGACCTCATTCAGTTCCAAAGAATGTGACATACCTCATTTCCTTGGTGATGGAACTCTCTGAACTTGGTATCCAAGAAGCCAGGCACCCAGAGGCAGTCCCAGTCCCAGTCCCAGTGGGCTCACTTGTTTGGATTTACCAAGGACAGAGTCAGTTTTCTTGGTACCTAATGATGTGAGGATGGCCAAATGCCAGGAGAGCTCTGAAGATGGACCTTTCCTGAGAAAACAGGTAGTGGCTAACCACTTTTTCCTGACATCCTCACAGAGTTGGTCAAGGAAACAAGATCTGAGAGAAGACAGGCCATTTCGGGGGAACATAGTATGGCCCACCAGTCAGAGGACACTCCGGATAGTCACAGACGTACTTGGGGGAAGGAGGTGCCTTTGTGGGAGTGGGTGTGGATTTGTTGTTTTGTCTCATGTTCTGAGAATAGATAGGAAAGGCGGTTTGTTTGGTTTGGAGTGGACAGTTTCTAGTAAGTCATTTGACATGGCGAGTGTTTCTGTTTCTGTGTATCCCACTGTGTCCGTTGTTGTAGACATTAGAAAAGAGAATGCATTAATGGATGTGTCCTGTCTAGTATAAATCTTCCCATAATTCATCCTGCCCAATATATGAATGGACTGCAGCTTGTCTTATCGATGTGCAACACCTGCTATCTTTCTAAGTTGTTGTTTTCTTCCTGAATTCTGGCCACTCTCCAGAATAGGCTCATGGATTTGTGTCCAAAATATGTACCACCTCCAAGCTCTGTGACATGGCCATGTACTGGATAGCTGAAGAGAATGGCGAGCGTCTCAGAAAACTCAGATATCAGTGTGACCAGGAAAGTCTCAGTGCAGAAACCCTGCTTTGGGCCTTTTGCTTACTTATTGTTGTGTTGCACTGAATGTCAGGAAGATCTTTGCCTCAGGCCACCCCTTTGTGAAGCCTGAAGAAAACAGTTTTCAAATGGAAATGAATGGGCCTCACCTGTGACTCTTTATCAGCCTCTTGGACCTGTGTGTGGCTGTGACTTAGATTCTCAGCACCTGATGGATCTTAAGAATGATCCCATGTGAGCTTCCAAAACCAAAATGGCAAAAAATATCATTCATTGTGGATGAAGTCTCTTGCCTTCCTCTGTTAGGTTCCTGCACTCCATCAAATGACAATAGGGATTCTTTGGGTCAAATGAGTTCTTCAAAGCCCTGCAGAGGTGCTTGTGTTTTCGCATGACTCTAAATCACCCAAAGAATCGATACCTAAAATCAGTAGGCCTCAAATTGGAGAAACAAAGAAGTATTAACGGCAGGATTATTTGTTCACTCCTGGTTCACAGAAACGGTGTCCAGGCTACCCTGACTTTAGGCAAATGAGGGGCAAACGAGCTGATTTTGGACACTGTCTTGGGCTGCGCCCCTCATGGAAACCTCCAGCCAGAGGTTAAGATGATTGACTATATGGAATAAGGTGAAGGCCATGTGGGAGTGTTTTGGTTTTAATTTTGGTCATTTGTGTTGCATTGGAAAAAATAACTGGGTCCACGTGGGCTTGAACTCTGGTGTGATTCCCCTTAGAGACTGGGTTTTGGAACTGAACTCAGAGAAGCATTGCCATGAATTTTGTTAGGAATTTAAGAGGCCACGCATGAAAGTCCCTCTTGGAAACTGAGACCTAGGCCCCGGGTGGATTTCCACAGAGGCCTGGGAATCTCAGCAAGGATATCACATGATTTTATTCTTAAAGAAATGGCAGCCATAGTTGAGAGTCAAAACACACATGGACCTCACATTGTAGACCTCAATGGGCCTGGCCTAATGTGACCTTTTGTCCACTCTTTGGGAAGCCGTGCCTGTGAGAGTTCTCCAGAGATTTCATTGAAATGAGCTTCCTCACCATTTAATGTTTGCTGAATGAACTGAAACCCACAGTGCCTCCAACTTCATGCTTGAAAAATGGCTAGATAAATACCATGAAATTTTTGAAATTCCTATGACCAGGTGGCACTGG
Source organism: Callospermophilus lateralis (assembly GCF_048772815.1). Lineage (NCBI taxonomy): Eukaryota > Metazoa > Chordata > Mammalia > Rodentia > Sciuridae > Callospermophilus > Callospermophilus lateralis. Next base: position 208,553 of record NW_027512556.1, read on the forward strand.
AGAAACATTGGATGTCCTGTTGCTCATTATGAGTATACCAGACAGTGCCTTGATTTACTGAGTTTCATGAAAATGGTGTAGAACATATTTGTGTATGCAAATATGTGCTACACAAAATCTTCCTACTCTCATTCACAACAATACCTTGACACTATCTTTGCCCCAAGTAAGACAAAATAAAAGAAGAAGAGTTAGAAAATCTGTGAATACATATCAGGAATGGAACATGATTGCGAGTTCACAATCTTGGAGGTGGTAGAGGAGTTTCCAAAAGTAAGGGACAAGGTAAATATTGCACAAATATGGAGATGTGCCAGCCTAAAGACTTCTGGAGAACCTGCCTCTGAGGTTGGCCACTTGAAGTATATGTTGTTGTCAGGACCTATGGCTTCCTTTCTAGTGAGACCACCAAAGCTGGGTCTCCATCTATGTGACCTGCAGAACATGGTTTCTTATTTTCCAAAGAAAGTGAGGCAGCAAGGCTGAATTCTCTCTTTGTAAGTAAACTCTTGCCACTGAAGGCTAAGTGTGGCCCCGTGTGGACTGTGAAGCCATTTGGTAATCCTCCACTTTTCATGGTGTTCTTGCTGCTGCACTGGGAGTTTGGTATTGGCTTCAGGAAATACAAGAAATTCAACTGGGTCACAGTGCTGGAGGGAGATCTGTCACGTGTTGTGCGTCAGGGTCTGCAGGAGAATGCACCAACCAGGCTTCTATCCCACATAGCTTGCCCCCTTGACCATAGCAACCTGATTCTGAACATTGACCTGAAACCTCTCCATTCAACAAGATGCCTTTACATACAAGGGTCTGCTGGCTGCACCATGTCAGTTACAAGCCTTTTGGCAGATCCACATAATCCCAACACAGAAGTTTTATCACAGACCTGCAAAACACTCCTCTAGGCCCACTACTCAACAGACTTTAACTTATTTGCATCACTGTTCTACACCATTTTCATGAAACCCAGTCAATCAAGGCACTGTCTGGTACACTCATGATCAGCAACAGGAAATCCAAAGTGTATCCAGTGACACCTGGTGATGGGAATTTCAAATTTTTATGATGTTTATCTAGCCATTTTTCAAGGATGAGGTTGGAGGCACTGTGGGATTTAATTCATTCTGGAAACATCAAATGGTGAGAAAGCCCATTTCAATGAAACATCTGGAGAACTCTCACAGGCAAGACTTCCCAAAGAGTGGCCAAATGATCAAATGAAGCCAGGCCCATTGAGGTCTACAATGTGAGGTCCATGTGTGTTTTTACTCTCAACTATGGCTGTCAAGTCTTAAAGAATAAAATCATGTGATATTCTGGCTCAGATTCCCAGTGCTCTGTGGGAAGCCCCCTGGACCTAGATCTCAGTTTCCAAAGGCCACTACCATGTGTGGCCTCCAAAAATCCCAACACAATTCATGGCAATACATCTCTGCAGTAATTTCCAAACTCAGTCTCTAAGAAGACTCACACCAGAGTTCAAGCCAAGGTGGACCCAGTCATCTCTTCCATCAGCCAAACAAATGACCACAATTAAAACCAAAATACTCCCACATGGCTCTCAACTACTTCCACATAGACACTCATCATTACCTCTGGCTGGAAGTTTCCATGAGGGGCGCAGCTGAAGACAGTATCCAAAATATGCTCCCTACCCTCATTTGTCTAAAGTCAGGGTGGCTTGACAACCTATCTGTGAACAAGGAGTGATCAAATAGGCCTGCCATTAATACTGCTCTGCTTCTCCAATTTGAGCCTAATGTCTGTGGGGTTTAGATTCTTTATGTGAATTGGAGTCATGAGAAAATCCAAGCACCTATGGGCTTGCCTCTGCAGGGCTTTGAAAAACTTTTTGAACCAAAGGGTACCTATTCTCACTTGATGGAAATCAGGAACCTTACAGAGGAAGGCGAGAGACTTCATCCACAAGACTGCTCTTTTTCCATTTTGGTTTTGGATGCACACATGAGATCTTTCCTTAGATTCACCAGGTGGTGAGAATCTAAGTCACAGCCTCACACAGGGCCAAGAGGCTGATTCAGACACATCCCTTTCCATGGCAATTAAGCAAAGAGCCACAGGTGATGCTCATTATTTTCCATTAGAAAACTGTTTTCTTCAGGCTTCACAAAGGGGTGGACTGAGGCAAAGACCTTCCAGACATTCAGGGCAACGGAACAATAGGTAAACAAAAGGCCCAAATCAGTGTTTCTCCACTGACACTTTACTGGTCACACTGATATCTGAGTTTTCTGAGTTCCTCTCCATTCCCTTCATCTATCCAGTACAAGGCCATGTTACAGAGTTTGGAGGTGGTACATATCTTTTACACAAAACCATGAGCCTATTCTTGAGAGTGGCCAGAATTCAGGAAGAAAACAGGAACTTAGGAAGATAGCAGGTATTGCCCATTCATAAGGAAAGTCGTAGTCCATTCATAAATTTGGCAGGATGAATGCTGAGAAACTTTCTACTAGACAGAACACATCCATTGATGCATTCTCTTTTCTAATGTCTATTACCACAGACACAGTGGGATACACAAACCCACAACCACACCCACAAAGGCAACACTTTCCTCCAAGTTGGTCTGTGACTATCCAGAGTGTCCTCTGACTGGTGGGCCATACTATGTTCCCCAAAATTGCTTGTTCTGTCTCAAATCTGCTTTCCTTTGCCAACTCTTGAAGTAGTCAGGAGTCAGCGGTGAGCCAATACCTGCTTTATCAGGAAAGAACCATCTTCAGAGCTTCCCTGGCATTTGGCCATCCTCACATCAGTAGGTAAGTGCCGTAGCCCGGCTGGCTGGGCAAAATAACCGGGGGGGTGACGAACAACTTGTGTAGACTGATGCAGCAGGCCTGGAAGCCGTTAATTGTTGAATAAGAGCGGTATTTATACATTTTACACAGCCTATCTAATTAGCATGAAATAGATACAGCAGTCAAACAATAAGGAATCTCCACACTTAATGGCTCGCTTTTGTTACTTCACAAACCACTCCCTCTGGCATTTTGCCAGGCGCCATCCAGACTTCTTTACAGGCTCTAACATTTCTCTGGCAAAATAACAGGTGCCAATCTGACTTGTTTACAGACGTTAACATTTCCCCCTTTTGTTTAATTTAAATAAGGACCATAGTGTTTTTTACAGAAACACCATAAATAACCTGCTAGAAACAGAAAGGGAGGATACAAAATGTTACAATACCAATCCAGTTGATGGCTCCATGCAAGAAGCCCTTGGAAAACTTATACCAGCAATGACACCGTTAGCAAAGATACCGAGTTACAAGTTGTTGTAGATTACAGTCTGTTGTCTCAGTCCAGATAAAGCAGTGTCTCAATAGATTAACTCAGAGTTCAGGTAAATCACAGTCCAGGTAAGTTCTCCAGGCAGCTAGCTTAAGTTGTAGTAGCAGAAACAGCGATAGCTCCGAAGTCTCCTCGGGTTCTCAGCCGAAGTTTCCTCCAGTTCTCAGCAACATTGTAAATTCTTCCACCTTTGTTTTCACCGGCACTTGGACGAAGGCAGGAACTCCGGATGGCTAAAGAAAATCCTGTAGCATTTCACTAAGAAAACAACCTTCTGAACAATTTTAGTACATTATCTCAAGGTTTTTTACATTTGAAATAAGCCTTAATAGTACTCATTACTCATCAGCCTGCAGGTGTGGGAGACCCATTGTAGTTACTGGCCTTGGAAATGATCAAACTTCAGGGATGCCAGTGGCATCTTCTGCCAGCTGTAGCATCCTGGGCAGCCCCAGATGGCCCCAGGGAGAGTCCTGGGCTCAAACTTCTTCCGGGCACAGGGAGCAAAACCCTGCGAGACTGTGCCTCCAGGTCAGGTCTAGATTTGGGCTCACAGTGGTGATCCGCTCCCCCGGGCAGGGGGGCGGGGAAGAGCCCTCAACTGCCTCTTGGAAAATTCTTACTGCGCCATGATCGGCTTGGGCAGGTGGCAGCCGCCTTGTCATTTCACGCACCCTCCAGTATCGAAAAGTATTCAGTAATAGCCTTTTGCTTCAACTTTTTTCCTGATAATCCTTCTTCTTCTGAACTTTCTTTTTCTTTCTGACTAGAGTTTCTGGGCTTTTATCAACACATGCCCTAACTATTCTTGGTTCCACTGGGGTGCCTTTTTCTCTTATCAATTTACTTCTCACCCCTTCCATATTTTCATCACAAAGACAATACAACATTTCAAGACAAAACAAGACACAAACATACTGCATCAATCTTCTCCATTTTCTCGAAATGGTCATTTTTCCTATCGCCCTATCTGCCTAGGGACGAGCAGATTGCTCCCGTCCTATCTATGGACAGAAAGCTTTTTTCGACCCTTACCCGTGAGTGTCCCAGGGCTCCCCGTAACGGGCCACCATCTGCCGCAGTCCCGCTGCAGCAGAATAACCTGGGGGGTGACGAATAACTTGTGAATGTTGATGCAGCAGGAATGAGAGCCGTTTATTGTAAGATCTGAGCGATATTTATACATTTTACACAGCCTATCTCATTAGCATAAAATAGATACAGCAGTCAACCAATAAGGAATCTTCACACTTAATGGCTCGCTTTTGTTACTTCACAAACCACTCCCTCTGGCATTTTGCCAGGCACCATCCAGACTTGTTTACAGACTCTAACATTTCTCCAGCAAAATAACAGGTGCCAATCTGACTTGTTTACAGACCTTAACAGGTAAGAAGAAAGACTGACTCTGTCTTTGGTAAATTCAAACAAGTGAGACCACTGGGACTGGGATTGGTAATGGCTCTGGGTGCCTGGCTTCCTGGATCCCAAGTTCAGAGACTTTCATCACCAAGGAAGTGAGGTGTAGTCACTTCTTTCAGGAACTGAATGAGGTCACTGCCTTGGCTACCACTTTGTCCTAACAGTTGCTTCCAAGGGTTCCATGAGATGGAGGCTGCCCCTACTTCCTGAGACAATTTCATATGTTAGAATGGTATATCAACCATACGCACCTGGGAAGAGCTTTCCACACAGGCCTGGTTTGGTCTACTCTACATTAAGAAGAGTGAGGCTGATTCAGACACATTCCTTCATCCTTCCAGGTTGTTTGCCATGGAGATGTCTTTTGCTCTCTCAGGTCCTTCAAAGCTGCCTACATCTTCTCCAGAGATCATTTCTGCACGTACCTTTGATGTTCTCAGCAGGTGGAAGATCCCATACATTCTTGTATTGTAAGACCAACAGTGTCGCTGCTCTTCAGCAAAGTTAGATTGAGGGAACAGTGTATGATTAGTGTTATTAACATGTTCGATATGGGTTAGGAACCATTCTGCTGCATGAATAATGGTATTGGGAACCTGTGATATTTACAAGAATATAGAGGTGAAATATATGTACGAAAACAGAAATCTAAGTAAGATTTGAAGCCCAGAAGGTCATTTGTCCCTTGATTGGGATACTTAGCGTTGAATTACATTCTGCACAGATGTTTCAGATAAATCGATATACAATGGCATAGGACCTTTCACCTTGGATGATTGAATGTAGAAGAGAACATCCAGTCAAAAAGTGATAGTGGGTAGGATTAGGAAGATAGTCGGTAGGTTTAGGAAGAAGAATGAGTGTAGGATTTGGAACAAAAGTTCTTTAGAAGTAGGGTATCGCTAAGAGAGTGAATGTAAATATCAGCACATGTGACGAGGAAGTCACAATGATTAACTGGGGAAAATATGTAGGAAAGCAGATATCAATAGAGACATTACAAAATCAGGCAAAGTATAAAGTGAGTGACAGGATTAGACATTTTCAACATGGTTGAGTTTGAATATATAATCTTTGGAAGAAACAAATATGTAGTCACCAATAGGATTTTCATTTGAGAGCATTAGGCAACCTGGACATGGATGTTTTTAGTAATCCATGTTCACTTTCCATTTAGGTTTTGTACAATCATAAGTGTGACCTTTGCTTTTTGTGTCCAGAATATTACTGTGATAAAATGTATATGTAGATCAGGTGACATGAGTATTTCTTCCACCATTTCTGGGAGCTATATTTTGAGGACGTATAAATTAGTATTGGGGGTACAAAGAGGTGTACCTGTGTCTATGAATATAGAGATAATTCGTGAATAGACTGTACTGTGAATAAATAATATAACTGGTTCCACTTTAAATAATGGATTGAATTGATATCTGAAACTAAGTAAGAAATCTTATATTGATATAGAACCATTCATTCCAACCAGTTACACATCTAATGGTAATATTAGTGTTACGGTTTATTGTGACGGGTTTGTGAGTTTTGATTCAAATGTGATAATGGAAATTGAAAATAATGTGTTTGGAAAGAAGTCTCATGAAAAGAGCAGTCAAGAAACATGGAGGAATACATGTGTTCTCAAGCAGGAAGTGATTGAAAATGAAACAAATGCCTATAAATTTGCGAAATTTTGATGAGACATATATGCTATGATGTGCATAAACTAAAGAAATAGTAATGTACCAGTGTTGAATAAAAATGAACGTCAAAATGCACATCATGTCTACTTGCATTGATGTTCAACTGGGTCAGTTACTGTAGAAATATTAGGATTTTGGGGGGGGGATTAATAATACAATTTATTTTAGCACTAGCATGCCACAGAATGTAGAGGAAAGATCAATGGATTTTTAGTTATAGCACTAATAATCTAACATTTAGTGACTATTTTGGATAGTCTAAAATTACATAAGGCTATGTAACATAATTTTTTTTATTTAACATTCATCAAAGCTTGGAATTTTCATAATATTTCTTCTTTTTTATTTTTTATTTTTTCAGTTGTTGATTGACCTTCATTTTGTTTATTTGTATGTGGTGCTGAGAATAGAACCATGTGCCTTACACATGCTAGAAAAGCATGTTACCACTGAGCCACAAACCCAGCCCCTCCACTTTTATCTTAACATCATACACTCATGTCCCTCTTCTTTACTCACTTTCTTCCCCATTTTCCCCCTTCTCTCCCTTCCTTTTTCGTTTCCCCTCCATATCTATTTTTCTCTCATGTCATTACAAACAGTAGTATGCTATGAAATTTAAGTTTAAGACTGTTTTTTATAGTCATTCTTTTTCTTGAGAAAATCTAAAAATTATAATCACCTGATAGATATATTACAATACATTTATTACACATATGTATCTATATTCATGCATATGCATTACATATATTATATATATATACATATATATTTAAAAGTACTTTGATTTTCCTGTTAGAAATAATATAGACCAAGTCTTTCTTAATTCTCAATTCTTCCATAATTAACATCTTACAGTGAAAATCAAATAAACATATTTAAGTAAAAAGGTATCATTCTTATTTATCAATACTGATAATTTAAGGTTTTATATCACATTAAGCTGTAATATGGCATATTAACTCTTATGAATTAGAGAAATTTTATTTGAACAACCTATTATTTAAGGACCATATGCACTGACATTTTAAATGGCGTTCTTGTGATTTCTATTTCTATCAATTGTGTATTAATTGCCAAATACTTATTTTAGTACTTTTCATGTTCATAATTGATATAAAGTCAATTGTTTAATTCTTCTTGTAAGTAGTTACTTATTACAGTAGGGACATTATTAATAATACAACATCTTTATAAGAAAAATGGTACAAATTTATTTTCATGCAAAATTAAGAATAATTGCATGCTCTAAATGTTTGATTGTTGATACATATAATAAAGAGCTTTTGATGAGTCTCTTCCCCAGTAAAACATAAAATGCAAAGATAATGTCCAAATAAAGATAAGAAAAATACACATTATCAGCTAGAAACTATTAAATAAAAGATGAAAAGAACAATCCAACACATTGTACGAACTTGTCAGATGAGGTAGTATTCTGGAAGAATAGCCTAAGACTAGACCTTGTCCATGTCAAAATATTCACGAAAAAAATGAAGTATGAAAAGTGTAGAAAATGCTATGAATTTTTCATGAAGATAGGTGAATTATCCTTTCATCTCAATTTATGTGCATTTTCTGGTAAAATAAATTTGTGATATTTACAACTACACAAAACAAAGTTTCTGCATAGCAAAATGAATACATCTGAACCCATTTTTAGCTGATTTCTTCCCACTAAATTTTAAACCTTTATTTATTTATTTATTTATTTTTATTGGTTGTTCAAAACATTACAAAGCTCAAGATATATCATCTTTCATACATTTGACTCAATTGGGTTATGAACTCCCATTTTTTCCCCAAATACGAATTGTAGAATCACATCGGTTACACATTCACACTTTTACATAATGGCATATTAGTGACTGTTGTATTCTGCTACCTTTCCTATCCCCTACTATCCACCCTCTCCTCCCCTCCCATCTTCCCTCTCTACCTCATCTGCTATTGTTCAATTCTCTCCATTGTTTCCCCCCCACTTCCCCTCACAACATTTTATATGCGATTTTGTGTAACATTGAGGGTCTCCTACAATTTTCATAAGCTTTCCCTTCTCTCTCCCTTTCTCTCCCCCCATTCGTCTTTGTTTAATGTTAATATTTTCCTCATGCTCTTCCTCCCTGTTCTGCTCTTATTTGCTCTCTTTATATCAGAGAAGACATTTGGCATTTATTTTTTAAGGACTGGTTAGCTTCGCTTAACATAATATGCTCTAATGCCATCCATTTCCCTGCAAATTCTATGATTTTGTCATTTTTGTGCTGTGTGATACTCCATTGTGTATAGATGCCACATTTTTTTATCCATTAATCTATTGAAGGGCATCTAAGTTGGTTCCACAGTCTAGCTATTGTGAATTGTGCCGCTATGATCATTGATGTGGCAGTATCCCTATAGTACGCTCTTTTAAGATCCTCAGGGAACAGTCCAAGAAGGGTGATAGCTGGGTCAAATGGTGGATCCATTTCCAGCTTTCCCAGGAATATCCATACTTCTTTCAAAATTGGCCTCACCAATTTGCAGTCCCACCAGCAGTGTACAAGTGTACACTTTTCCCCACATCCTCGCCAACACTTATTGTTGTTTGACTTCATAATGGCTGCTCATCTTACTGGAGTAAAATGGTATCTTAAGGTGGTTTTGATTTGCATTTCTCAGACTGCTAGAGATGGTGAGAAATTTTTTCATGTACTTGTTGATTGATTGTATGTCCTCCTCTGTGAAGTGTCTGATTAGGTCCTCGGCCCATTTGTTGATTGGGTTATTTGTTATCTTATTGTTTAATATTTTGAGTTCTTTGTATATTCTGCATATTAGGGCTCTATCTGAAGTGTGAGGGGTAAAAATTTGTTCCCAGGATGTAGGCTCTCTATTTACCTCTCTTATTGTTTCTCTTCTTGAGAAAAAAACTTTTTAGTTTAAGTAAGTCCCATTTGTTTTTTTCTTGTTATTAACTCTTGGGCTATTGATGTCTTATTAAAGAATTTGGAGCCTGACCCCACAGTATATAGATCGTAGCCAACTTTTTCTTCTATGAGACGCAGTGTCTCTGATTTGATATCTAGCTCCTTGATCTATTTTGATTTAACTTTTGTGCATGGTGAGAAAACGGGATTCAGTTTCATTTTGTTGCATATGGATTTCTAATTTTCCCTGCACCATTTGTTGAAGATGCTATCCTTCATCCATTGCATGTTTATAGCCACTTTATCAAATATAAGAAAGTTGTAATTTTGTGGATTGGTTTCTCTGTCCTCCATTCTATACCATTTGTCCACCTGCCTGTTTTCGTACCAGTACCACACTGTTTTTGTTACTATTGCTTTGTAGTAAAGTTTGAACTCTGGTATCGCTATACCTCCCGATTCACACTTCCTGCTTAGAATTTCTTTTGCTATTCTGTGTCTTTTGTTTTTCTATATGAATTTCATGATTGCTTTATCATTTCTACAAGAAATGCCATTGGGATTTTGATTGGCATTGCGTTAAACCTGTATAGAACTTTGGGTAATTTCGCCATTTTGATGAATTTAGTTCTGCCTATCCATGAACAGGGTACATTTTTCCATCTTCTAAGATCTTTTTCTATCTCTCTCTTTAGGGTTCTGTGGTTTTCACCTCTTTTGTTAGGTTGATTTCCAAGTATCTTATTTTCTTTGAGGATATTGTGAATGGAGTGGTTTTCCTCATTTCAATTTCAGAAGTTTTGTTGCTGATATACAGGAATGCCTTTGATTAATGCGTGTTGGTTTTATATCCTTCATTTATTAACTCTAGCAGTTTCTTTGTAGACCCTTTTGGGTCTGTTAAATATATTACCATGTCATCCACAAATAGCGATAATTCAAGTCCTTCTTTTCCTATTTTTATGACTTTAATTTCTTTTGTCTGTCTAATTTCTCTGGCTAGTATTTCAAGAACTAAATTGAATAGAAGTGGTGATAGAGGGCATCCCTGTCTTGTTCCAGATTTCAGAGGGAATGCCTTCAGTTTTCTCCATTTAGGATGATCCTAGCCTGATGTTTAGCATATATAGCTTTTACAATGTTGAGGTAAGTTCCTGTTATTTCTAGTTTTTCTAGTGTTTTGAACATAAAGGGATGCTGAACTGTGTCGAATGTTTTTACTACATCTATCGAGATGATCATATGGTTCTTGTCCTTAAGTCTATTGATGTGGTGAATAGCATTTATTGATTTCCGTATATTGAACCAGCCTTGCATTCCAGGGAAGAATCCTACTTGATCATGGTGCACAACTATTTTGATATGCTTTTGGATTCAATTCACACGGATTTCATTGAGAATTTTTGCATCCAAGTTCATTAGAGATATTGGTTGTAGTTTTCTTTTTTGAAGTGTCTTTGTCTGGTTTTGGGATAAGGGTGATTTTGGACTCCGAGAATGAATTTGGAAGAGCTCCTTATTTTTCTATTTCTTGATATAGCTTGAAAAGTATTGGTACTAATTCTTCTTTGAAGGTTTTTTTGAACTCTGCTCTATACCCATCAGGTCCAGGGCTTTTTTTGGTTGGTAGTATTTTGATGGCTTCTTCTATTTCTTCCTTTGTTTTTGGTCTGTTTAAATTGTGTGTGTCTTCCTGACTGAATCTGGGCAGATCGTATGACTTAAGAAATTTGTCGATATTTTAACTATCTTCTATTTTATTGGAATATAGGGTTTCAAAATACTTTCTAATTATCTTCTGTATTTGTGTACTGTCTGTTGTGATATTGTCTTTTTCATTCCATATGTTAGTAATTTCAGTTGACTCTCTTCTTCTCATCCTTAGCATGGCTAAGGGCCTGTAAATCTTATTTATTTTTTCAAAGAACCAACTTTTAGTTTTATCAATTTTTTCAATGTTTTTTTTTGTTTCAATTTCGTTGATTTCTGCTCTAATTTTAATTATTTCTTGTCTTCTACTACATTTGCTGTTGTTTTGCTCTTCCTTTTCTAGGTTTTTGATGTGTACTGTGAGTTTATTTATTTGTTGTTTTATTCTTTTTTTGAGGAAAGAACTCCAAGAAATGAATTTCGCTCTTAAAACTGCCTTCTTTGTGTCCCATAGATTCCAGTACGATGTGTCTGTATTGTCATTTGATTCTAAAAATATTTTTATCTCCTCCTTTATGTCTTCTGTAACCCATTGATCATTCAGTAGAATATTGTTCATTTTCCATGTGATGTAGGATTTTTCCTTCCTTCTTTTAACATTGATTTCCAGTTTCATTCCATTATGATCAGATATGGTGCATGGTATTTTCTCCACGCCTTTATATTTACTAAGAGTTGCCCAATGGCATAATATATGGTCTAACTTGGAGTAGGATCCATGTGCTGCTGAGAATAAAGTGTATCCACTTGATGATGGTTGATGTATTCTATATATGTCGGTTACGTCAAGGTTATTGATTGTGCTGTTGAATTCTATAGTTTCTTTATTCAGTTTTTTATAGAGGATCTGTCTAATGGCGAGAGCGGTGTGTTGAAGTCACCCATAATTATTGTGTTGTAGTCTATTTGACTCTTGAACTTGAGGCGAGTTTGTTTTATGAGCATTGCAGCTCAATTGTTTGGTGCATACCAATTGATAATTGTTATGTCTTGTTGGTGGATGGTTCCTTTTAACAATATATAGTGTCCTACTTTATCCCTTTTGATTAATGTAGGTTTGAAGTTGATTTTATATGATATGAGTATGGCCACTCCTGCTTGCTTCCGAGGGCCATAAGAGTGGTATGATTTTTCCCAACCTTTCACTTTCAGCATGTGTATGTCTTTACCTTTCATATGAGTCTCTCGAAGGCAGCATATTGTTGGATTTATTTTTTTGATCCAGGTTACTAGCCTATGTCTCTTGATTGGTGAGTTTAGATTTTTAACATTTAAGGTTACAATTGAAATATGATTTGTACTTCCAGTCATGTTTATTTATTTATTTATTTTAATTTGGGTAGTTTTTACTTTTTGGTTTTTTTCTTACCCCTTTACTGAGATACCTCCCGCTGTTAGTTTTGGGCACTATTTTTCAATTCCTCTTCTTGTAGTATTTTGCTCAAAATGCTTTGCAGTGCTGGTGTTCTGTCTGCGAATTCTTTTAGCTTTTATTTATCAGGAAGGACTTAATTTCATTGTCAAATCTGAAGCTTAATTTTGTTGGATACAGTATTCTTGGTTGGAATCCATTATTTTTCAGTGTTTGAAATACATTGTTCAAAGATCTTCTCGCTTTCAATGTCTGTGATGAAAAATCAATTGTTAACCTTATTGGTTTACCCCTGAATGTTATCTGCCTACTTTCTTTCGTAGCTTTTAATATTCTCTCCTTGTTCTGTATGTTGGCTATCTTCATAATTATATGTCTTGGAGTTTGTCTATTATGGTTTTGAATGTTTGAGGTCCTGTAGGCTTCCAGGATATGGCAATCCATTCCATCTTTCATCTCTGGGAAGTTTTCTAGAATTATTTCATTTAATATGTTGTTCATTCATTCGGTTTGAATTTCTATGCCTTCTTCTATCCCGATGACTCCCAATTTTGTTTTTTTTATGACATCCCATATCTCTTGAATAGTTGCTCATGGGATTTAAGCATGTTTTCTGTGTTGACTATATTCTTTTCAAGTTGACAAACTTTGTCTTCATTATCTGATGTTCTGACTTCTACTTGATCTAGTCTATTTGTAATATTCTTGTTTGAGTTTTTAATTTGGTTTATAGTTTCCTGCATTTCTAGAATTACTGTATGATTTTTTAAAAGATCTCTATCTCCTGGTAAAGCTTGTTCTTTGCCATTTGAATTTGTTTGTTTAATTCATTTTCAAAATATACTTTTATCCTTAGACTTGCTGCCTCATGTCTTCTCTCTTATTCCTTTCCATCTGAGTTAGGTATGACTTAAGTTTTTTCCCTATCCCTGTTTCTGATGCTTCTAGGTTCTCCTGTAGTATTAAGTTGTCCTTCATTGTTTGTACACCTTGTTTTCCCTTGTTTTTTCATGATGTTCACGTCATTTTCCAGATCTATTTGATTGCTGTGTTTCTGCTCTCTTCTATAGATTTGTTATGGGTTTATATATCTCTGTTTTCTCTCCTTTGTGTTGGTAGACTATGCCTGCTTAAGTGGATTCCGCTGTTAAGGAATTCTGACGGCCGAGCTCCAGTGATGTCACCTCTCTGCTGTGGTGGGCCCCAGGCTCCTTGCCGGAGTGTCCGAATTGGGTGGGTGGACTGGATTGTCTCTGGTTGGTTTCAGCTCCCGGTCGCTGGCAGGCCGGCAGTCTCCAGCCACCCAGTAGCGCGGGCAGCTTGTGGTCTGTCTTCAGCTGGTGGGTGATCTCTAGCCACACAGTTGCGCGTTCGGTCGCCGGCAGGCGCGCGTTCTCCAGCCGTCAAGACATAGCGTCAGCAGGTGGGCTGGCGCCAGCAGGAAGGTGGTCTCCAGTTGCCCAGTCACACTGGCAGTGGGCCGGCGTTCTCCAGCCAGCCAGTCAGGAGGGCCTGGCCTCTAGTCCCCTGGTTTATCCTGCTAGTCCTGATTTCTCCTGCTAGACCAGATTTCTCCTGAGTGATGCTTCTCGGCAGCTCAAACTGTTCTCTGGGTCTGCCGTTTGTTGGGTGGGGAGGGTGTCTATTGGGAACCCTGGAACTCTATTGTTTTAATTTTTTTCGCTTGCCCATCGCCCCGCACTGGCTAGACAAGTTTCATTTTTGCCGCTGATGGGAAGGGGAGATGAACGTCAGGTGCCTCTAGTTTTCCCCCAGTCTTTATGCAGACTTGCTCTGATTATTCCTCCCCCAAAAGCCTAGGAGATATTTTATGCGAATTCCCCTCTGTATGTGAGATGAGCTGAGAAACACACACCTGTTTTATTCTTGCAATCTGTCAGGGAGTGGTGGTGGTTACTTCAGCTCTCCAAGATGGTGGCTGTTGGTTTCCTTTGTGGAGTTTCTGCTTTGGGGCATAGAAATGTACTGCTAACTTCCCTGTCTGAAATCCCGAATTCAGCTGGGGGCTCAGTGGATGCTCAGCCAGCAGGATTCCACAGAATCCGCAGCAACGTTTCTCCCTGCTTGCTGGTCGCTTCTCGGTGGTGCCTCACCATTTGTAGACACAGGGCAGGTCACGCGGATCAATCAGAATGGATCTCCAGTTGCACAAGTGGCTTGTGTTTGAGACTCAATTACCGGACCTCGGTGGTGGAAATCATTCTTCTAGGTTTCGGTAAACACCCATTTTCCTGTAAGATCCTAACAAGATAGTTTTTCATTGCTCTAACTCGTTATTCACTTGCGCAGTGGCAGGGTACACTGGGTGTGATACACTGTCTTCACAGCCATCTTGCAATGCCGAAATATTAGGATTTGGATGCACCATTTACTGAAAACTGTTTCAGTACTAGGAAAAAATATGTATTTCAGGTGGATGAATATTTCTGAGAATAATTTTTTAAAAATTGGATTATAAATCCACATACATGAATATGAATGAATTTAGGGAGTGCAAAATAAGACACAAATATTTCATATTTTGAAAAATCTGGAGAGTATATATATATATATATATATATATATATATATATATACACACACACACACACACACAGACATTAAAAACTAGCAATATATATGCCAATCAAAATTCATCGTGAAATTCATATCATCCACAGACCCAAAAATATTCATATACTGAACATGGATTTATGTATAATGTTGTTCAACTAGGAGGCTTACCCATAGGTTGAATTTTCAGTTCCAACAGCATTTAGGAGGAGTGATCTCTTCTCACAATTTGTATTTGCCAAGTCAGTCACCTCACAAAAATGTATGTGTGATACCAGGTACAATTCTATATGTGCATATAAAATTACATGTGCTGAATAGGCTACAGAGAAAAGGAGACAGGAATTCACATATTTGTTAACTTTCAAAACACACGGAGAACTATTTCAACAAAAAAAATGACTAGATTTATAACTCCTACCCTATATAATGCAAAAGGCAATTCCAACTATACACCATGCCTCCTCTGAACTGCTTGTATTTCTATTCTGTTTTGGTTATTATTCTCTATCATATTACGATTAGTAGTCAGAGTCTAGTATGGTAGGGGTTAGAGTCAGGGATTCAGTATTTCGAATGGAAAATTGGAAAATGTATCCAATGTGTATGCAAATATGTGCCACACAAAATCTTCCCACTCCTCCAGAACAATGGCTTGACATTATCTTCGCCCCAAGTAAGACATAATTAGAGGAGAAGAATTAGAAAATCAGTGAATACTTCTCTGGAATGTAATATGCTAAGAAGTTCACTACCTTGAAGGTGGTACAGGAGTTTCCAAAAGTAAGGGACAGGGTGAACACTCCATAAACATGGAGCTCTGCTGGCCTAAAGACTTCTTGAGAAATTTCCTCTGAGGTTGGGCACTTGAAACATATGTTGTTATGAGGAGCTTTAGCTTCCTTTGTACTGAGATCATCAAAGCTGGGTCTGCACCTATGTGACCTATAAAACATAGTTTCTTATTTTCCAATTAACATGAGACACCAGTCCTGAATTTGATCTTTGTAGGTAAACTGTGGCCACTGGGTTCTAAGTGTCTCCCTGTGTGGACTGTGAAGCCATTTGTTCATCCTCCAATTTTCATGGTGTTTCTTGCTGCTGTATTTGCTTATGAAGTAAAAAAAAGATCACCTGGGACACAGTGCTTGAGGGAGTTCTGTCACGTGTGGTGGGTCAGGGTCTGCAAGAGAATATACCAACAATGCTTCTATTCCACATAGCTTTTCCCCTTGACCACAGCAACATAATTCTCAACATTGCCCTGAAACCTCTCTATATAACAAGATACCATTACATATAAGGGTCTGCTGGCTGCACCATGTCAGTCACAAGGCATTTGGAAGCCAATGGAAGATCAACATGGCCCCACCACAGATGTTTTATCACACACCTCCCCTCCTCTGATCTAGGCCCACTACTCAGCAGGCTCCAATTTACTGGCATCTCTGTTATACACCATTTTGATGAAACCTAGTCAATCAAGGCACTGTCTGGTATACTCATGATCAGCAACCGGTTTTCCAAATTTTCTCCAGTGCCACCTGGTCATGGAAATTTCAATAATTTTATTGTATTTATCTAGCCATTTTTCACGGATGAAGATGGAGGCACTGTGGATTTCAATTTGTACAGGAACCATTAAATGATGAGAAACCTCATTTCGATGAATGCTCTGTAGAACTGTTAAAGACAAGGCTTCCCAGGGAGTGGCCAAAAAGTCACATGAAATCAGACCCATTGAGGTCTACAATGTGAGGTCCATGTGTGTTTTGACTGTCACCTATGCCTACCAAGTCTTTCAGAAAAAAAAATCATGTGGTATCCTGGCTGAGATTCCCAGTGCTCTGTGGAAAGCCACCCTGGGCCTAGATCTCAGTTTCCAAGGGAGACTCTCATGCGTGCCCTCCTAGAATCCCAACACAATTCATGGCACAAGTTCTCTGAGATCAGATCCAGAATGCACTCTCTAAGTGTAATCACACCAGAGTTCAAGCCCATGTGGACCCAGGCATCTCCTTTAACAGCCACATAATGACCATAATTAAACCAAAACACTCCCACATGGCCCTCATCTTTTTCCATATAGATACTCATCATAACCTCTGGCTGGAGGTTTCCATGAGGGGCACATTCCAAGACAGTGTCCAAAATAAGCTCCCTTGCCCCTCATTTGCCTAAAGTCAGGGTGGCCTGGACATACTTCCTGTGAACCCGGAGTGATCAAATAGGCATGCCGTTAATACTGCACCGCTTCTTCAATTTGAGGCCTACTGAGTTAGAGGTATAGATTCTTTATGTAAATTAGAGTCATGAGAAAACCCAAGCACCTTTGCAGGGCTTTGAAGAACTCAATTGACACAAAGGATCCCTATTCTCACTTGATAGAGGTCAGGAACCTCACAGAGGAAAGCGAGACTTTATCCACAATGACTGGTGTATTTGCCATTTTGGTTTTGGATGCACACATGGGATCTTTCTTTAGATCCATCTAGTGCTGAGAATCTAAGCCACAACCTCACACAGGGCCAAGATGCTAATTCAGACACATCCCTTTCCAAAGCAATTAAGCAAAGAGCCACAGGTGATGCCCAATCATTTCCATTTGAAAACTGTTTACTTCAGGCTTCACAAAGGGGTGGCCAGAGCAAGAACTTCCTGACATTCAGTTCATCAGAACAATATATAAGCAAAATGCCCAAAGCAGGGTTTTTCCACTGAGATTTTCCTGGTCACACTGATATCTGAGTTTTTTGAGATGCTCGCCATTCCCTTCAGCTATCCAGTACATGGCCATGTCACAGAGCTTGGAGGTGGTATATATGTTGGACACAAAACCATGATCCTATTCTGGAGAGTGAACAGAGTTCATGAATAAACCTGGAAATTAGGAATGTATTAGGTTATGCCCATCTTTAAGTAAAGCCGCAAACCATTCATAAATTGGGCAGGATGAAATGGGAAGCTTTCTACTAGACAGGACACATCCATTGATGCACTCTCTTTTCTAATGTCTACAACCACGGACACCATGGGATACACAGACATAGAAACACTCTCCTTTTCAAACGACTTACGAGAAACAGTTCACTCCAAACCAAACAAACCACCTTTTTTTCCTATTCTCACAACATGAGACAAAATCACAAACTCACAACCACACCCACAAAGGCACCTTTTTACCCTAAGTAGGTCTGTGACTCTATGGAGTGTCCTCTGACTGGTGGGCCACACAATGTTCCCCCGAAATGTCCTGTCCTGTCTCAGATATGGTCTCCTTGGCCATCTCTATGAAGTTGTCAGGAGCCAGCGGTGGGCCACTATCTGCTTTTTCAGGAAAGGCCCCTCTTCAGAGCTCTCTTGGTTTTGGCCATTCTAACATCAGTAGGTACAAAGAAAGACTGACTCTGTCCTTGGTAATTCCAAACAAGTGAACCCACTGGGACTGGTACTGGGACTGGCTCTGTGTGCCTGGCTTCCAGGATTCTAAGTTCAGAGAGTTCCATCACCAAGGGAGTAAGGTGAGGTCACTTCCTTCAGGAACCGAATGAGGTCACTGCCTTGGCAAACACTTTATCCTAACAGTTGCTTCCAAGTGTCTCATTAGATGGAGGCTTCCCCTACTTCCTGTGAAACATTCACAAGTTAGAATGTTATATCAACCATAGGAACCCGGTAATAGCTCTCCACACAGGCCTGGTTTGGTCCATCTCCTCTACATTGAGAAGAGAGGTTCTGATTCAGACACATCCCGTCATCCTGACCAGGTATTTTGCCATGGAAGATTACTTTTGCTTTCTCAGGTCCTCCATTGCTGACTACATATTCTCCAGGGATCATTTCTGCATTGAACTTGTGGTTCTCAACAGGTGAAAGATCCCCTACATTCCTGTATTGTAAGACCAACTCTGTCCCTGCTCTTCTTTAAATTTACATTGAGGGAACAGTGTATTGTTAGGGTTAATAAAATGTTTGATTTGGGTTAGAAATCATTCTGCTGGATGAATAATGGTATTGGGAACCTGCGATATTTTTAAAAATATAGAGGTGAAATATATAAATGAAAAAAGAAAGTCTAGGTAATTTTGAAGCCCAGAGGGGCAATGGGCCCTTCATTGGGATACTTAGCTTTGATTTACGTTGTGCACAGATATCTCAGATAAATCGATATACAATGGCATAGGACCTTGTTCCTTTTATGATTAAAATTCGAAGAGAACATCCAGTCAAAAAGGGATAGTAAGTAGGATTAGATAGATATTCGGTAGGTTAACAAAGAAGAGTGAGTATAGGATTTGGAACAAAAGTGCTTTAGCAATAGGGTTTGGGTTAAAGTGTGAAAGTAAATATCAGCACACTTGAAGGGTCAGTCACAATGATGAACAGTGGAAAATATGTAGGAAAGCAGATATCAATAGAGATATTACAAAATCAACAAATGGGCCAAGGACCTGAACAGACACTTCTCAGAAGAAGACATACAATCAATTAATAAGTACATGAAAAAATTCTCACCTTCTCTAGCAGTCAGAGAAATGCAAATCAAAACCACCCTAAGATACCATCTCACTCCAGTAAGATTGGCAGCCATTAGGATGTCAAACAATAATATGTGCTAGCGAGGATGTGGGGAAAAGGGTACACTTGTACATTGCTGGTGGGACTGAAAAATGGTGCGGCCATTATGGAAAGCAGTATGGAGATTCCTGGGAAAGCTGGGAATGGAACCACCATTTGACCCAGCTATCGCTCTCCTCGGACTATTCCCTGAGGACCATAAAAGAGCATGCTATAGGGATACCGCCACATCAATGATCATAGCAGCACAATTCACAATAGGCAGATTGTGGAACCAACCTAGATGCCCTTCAATAGATGAATGGATAAAAAATAATGTGGCATCTATACACAATGGAGTATTATGCAGCACTAAAAAATGACAAATTCATGGAATTTGCAGGGAAATGGATGGCATTAGAGCAGATTATGCTAAGTGAAGCTAGCCAATCCTTAAAATACAAATGCCAAATGTCTTCTTTGATTTAAGGAGAGCAATTAAGAACTGAACAGAGGGAAAGAGCATGAGGAAAATATTAACATTAAACTGAGACAAGTGATGGGAGGGAAAGGGAGAGAGAAGGGAAATTGCATGGAAACGGAAAGAACCCTCATCGTTATACGAAATCACATATACGAGGTTGTGAGGGGAAAGGGGGGGGAAGGGAGAGAACGGAACAACAACAGATGAGGTAGAGAGGGAAGATGAAAGGGGAGGGGAGGGGGGATAGTAGGGGATAGAAAAGTCAGCAGAATACAACAGTCACTAATATGGCATTATGTAAACATTGTGAATGTGTAACTGATGTGATTCTGCAATCTGTATTTGGGGTAAAAATGGAAATGCATAACTCACTTGAATCAAATGTATGAAAGATGAAAAAAAAATTAAAAAGTACTAAATTGGCTCATCGTAACAATAAAAAAAGAGGTATTACAAAATCAGGCAAAGTATAAAGTGAGTGATATGATTAGATATTTGCAACAGGGTTGATTTTGAATATATAATCTTAGGAAGAAACAAATATGTAGTCACCAATAGGATTGATATTTGAGAGCATTAGGCAACCTGAACATGGAAGTAATCCATGTTCACTTTCCATTTAGGCTTTAGTACAATAATAAGTGTGAACTTTGCATTTTGTGTCCAGAATATTACTGTGATAAAATGTATATGTAGATTAGGTGACATGAGTATTTCTTTCACCATTTCTGCGAGTAATATTTTGAAGACATATACATAAGTATTGGTTGTACAAAAAGCTGTACCCTGTGTCTATGAATATACAGATAATGCAAGAATAGACCATACTGTGAATAAATAGTATAGCTGGTTCCACTTTAAATAATGGATTGAATTGATATTCACAAAGGAGTGGTCTGAGGCAAAAACCTTCCTGAAATTCAGGGCAACAGAACAATAGGTAAACAAAACGCACAAAGCAGGGTTTCTCCACTGAGACTTTCCTGTTCACACTGATATCTGAGTTTTCTGAGATGCTGGCCTTTCCCTTCAGCTATCCAGTACATAGCCATATCACATAGCTTGGAGGTAGTACATATCTTGGACACAAAACAATGAGGCAATTCTGGAGAGTGTCCAGAATTCAGGATGTAAACAGAAACTTTGAAAGATAGCAGGTGTTTCCCTTCAATAAGGAAAGCTGCAGTCCATTAATAAATCAGGCAGGATGAATGTTGCGAAGCTTTCTCCTAGACAGGACACATCCATTGATGCATTTTCTTTTCTAATGTCTACAACCACGGACAGAGTGGGATACACAGACATAGAAGCACTCGCCTTGTCAAAGGACTTACTAGAAACAGTCCACGCCAATTCAAACAAACAGCCTTTCTTACATCTTCTCAGAACTTGAGAAAAAACCATACACACACCTACACCCACAAAGGCACCT
Organism: Callospermophilus lateralis; assembly: GCF_048772815.1. Taxonomy (NCBI): domain Eukaryota; kingdom Metazoa; phylum Chordata; class Mammalia; order Rodentia; family Sciuridae; genus Callospermophilus; species Callospermophilus lateralis. The sequence continues at coordinate 230,027 of NW_027512556.1, forward strand.
CCTTTGTGGAGTGTCCTCTGAATGGTGGGCCATACTATATTCCCCCAAAATGGCCTGTTGTATCTCAAATCTGGTCTCCTTGGCCAACTCTGTGCAGTTGTCAGGAGCCAGCGGTGAACCAATACCTGCTTTCTCAGAAAGGTCTTTCTTCAGAGCTTTCCTGGCATTTGGCCATTCTCACATCTGTTGGTACTAAGAAAGACTGACTCTGTGCTTGGTAAATTGAAACAAGTGAGACCACAGGGACTGGGACTGCGACTGGCTCTGGGTGCCTCTCTTCCTGGATCCCAAGTTCAGAGAGTTCCATCACCAAGGAAGTGAAGTGAGGTCACTTCCTTCAGGAACAGAATGAGGTCACTGCCTTGGCAACCTCTTTGTCCTAACAGTAACTTCTAAGGGTCCCATGAGATGGAGTCTGTCCCTTCTTTCTGTCACACTTTCACAAGTTAGAATGGTAAATCAACCATAGGCACCTGGGAAGAGCTCTCCACACAGGCCTGATTTGGTCCATCTTCTCTACATTTAGAAGATAGAGGTTGATTCAGACACATCCATTCATCTTGACCAGGTTGTTTACCATAAAAGATGACTTTTCCTCTCTCAGGTCCTTCATAGCTGCCTATATCTTCTCCAGGGATCATTTCTGCATGGACCTTTGATGTTCTCAGAAGGTGGAAGATCCCCTACATTCCTGTATTGTAAGACCAACTCTGTCCCTCCTCTTTTGTAAAGTTAGATTGAGGGAACAGTGTATGTTTAGGGTTAATAACATGTTTGATTTGGGTTAGGAATCTCTCTGCCCCATGAATAATGGTATTGGGAACCTGTGATATTTACAAGAATATATAGGTGAAATGTAAGTATGAAAACAGAAATCTAGGTAAGATTCGAAGTCAGAAGGGCATTGGGTCCTTGAGTGGGATTCTTAGGTTTGAATTATGTTCTGCATATATGTCTCCGACAAATTGAAATACAATGGTTTAGGACCTTATACCTTGGATGATTAATTGTCGAAGAGAACATCGAGTCAAAAAGCAATAGTCAGTAGGATTAGGAAGATAGTCAGTAGGTTTAGAAATAAGAGTGAGTATAGGATTTAGACCAAAATTTCTTTAGCAATAGGGTCTCGGGTAGACATTGAATGTAAATATCAGCATATGTGAAGTGTCAGACACAATGATGAACTGGGGAATATATGTAGGAAAGCAGATATCAATAGAGATATAAGGAAATCAGGCAAAGTATAAACTGAGTGATAGGATTAGACATTTTCAACAGGCTTGAAGTTGAATATATAATCTTAGAAAGAAACAAATATGTAGTCACCAATAGGATTTACATTTGAGAGCATTAGGCAACCTGGATATGGTTGTTTTTAGTAATCCATGCTCACTTTCCATTTAGGCTTTGATACAATCATGAGTATGACCTTTGTTTTTTGTGTCCAGAATATTACTGTGATAAAAAAAGAAATATATATATATATATATATATATATATATATATATATATATATATATATATATATTGATAGATAGATAGATAAGGTGACATGTTTATTTCTTCTACCATTTTTGGGAGCAATGTTTTGAAGAGGTATAAATTAGTATTGGGGGAACAAAGAGGTGTACACTGTGTCTATGAATATAGAGATAATGCATTAATAGACCATACTGTGAATAAATAGCATACCTGGTTCCAACTTTAATAATGGATTGAATTGAAATGTGAAAATGTACAGGAAATCTTATATTGATATTCACACATTCATTCCAACCACTTATACATCTAATGGTAATATTAATGTTATGGTTTATCTTGAAGAGTGTGTGGGTTTAGCTTCAAAATTGATTATGGAAATCGAAAATAATGTGTTTGGAAAGAAGTCTCATGAAAAGACCAGTCAAGTAACATGGAGGAATACATGTGTTCTGAAGCAGGAAGTGATTAAAAGTGAAACAAATTCCTATAAATTTCTGAACTTGTGAATGAAATATATAACCTATGATGTGCAAAAACTGAAGAAATAGTAATGTACCAGTGTTGAATTAAAATGAATGTCAAAATAGACATCATGTCCCATAGGAATATACTTGCATTGATGTTAAACTGGGTCAGTTACTGTAGAAATATTAGGATTTGTAAGCACCATTGATTGAAGTTAGTTTTCAGCACTGGGAAACAAATATGTATTTCAGGTAGATGATTATTTCTGAGAATAATCTTGTGAAAAGTTGATTATAAATCCACATACATGAACATGAATGAATTTACGGAGTGTATATAAGACAAATATATTTCATATTTTATAAAATCTGTAGAGTGTATGTATATATATATATATATATATATATATATATAGACAAAAAAACACAAAAATTCATTAAAAAGTATCAATGTATATATGCCAATCGTAATTCATCATGTAATATATATCACCCTCAGATGCAAAAATATTTATTTTACTAAACATGGGTTTATGTATAATATTGTTCTAATAGGAAGCTCACCCATAGTTTGGATTTTCAGTTCCAACAGCGTTTAGGAGGACTGATCTCTTCTTACAATTTGTTTCTGCCAAGTCAGCCAACTCATAAAAATATACGTGTGATACCAAGTAGGAATCTATATGTGCATATAAAAAGTACATGTGCTGAGTAGGCTACAGAGAAAGGGAGACAGGAATTCACATATTTGTTAACTTTAAAAACGCATGGAGAGAGCTGGGGATGTGGCTCAAGTCGTAGCGCGCTCGCCTTGCATGCGTGCGGCATGGGTTCGATTCTCAGCACCACGTGCAAACAAAGATGTTGTGTCCGCCGATAACTAAAAAAATAAATATTATAGAATTCTCTCTCTCCTCTCTAACTCTCTCTTTAAAAAAAAACACATGGAGGACTATTTCAATTAAAAATTGAGTAGATTTATAAAACCGACCCTTTATCATGCAAGAGGGAAGTCCAACTATACACCATGCCTCCTCTGAACTGCTTGTATTTTCATTTTTTTTGTTTATTTTTCTCCATCATATTAGGATTAGTAGTCAGAGTCTAGTAGGGTATGAGTTAGTGTCAGGGATTCAGTATTTCGAATGGAAAATTGGAAAATGGATCAATGTGTATGCAAATGTGTACTACAAAAAAATTTTCCCACTCTCATTCAGAACAATGCCTTGACATTACCTTCACCCCAAGTAAGACACAATTAGAGGAGAAGAGTTAGAAAATCTTTGAATACATATCTGAAATTGAAAATGCTTAGGGTTCACAACCTTGGAGATTGTAGAGGAGTTTCCAAAAGTAAGGGACTGTGTAAAAACTCTACAAACATGGAGATTTGCCTGCCTAAAGACGTCTGGAGAAACTGTCTCTAGGTTGGGCACTTGAAATATATGTTTTTGTGAGGATCTTTAGCTTCCTTTCCAGTGAGACCATCAAAGCTGCGTCTTCATCTCTGTGATCTGGAGGACATGGTTTATAATTTTCCAATAAACATGAAGCAGCAGTGCTGAATTCTCTCTTGTATGTAAACTGTGGCCACTGGGGGCTAAGTGTCTCCCCATATGGACTGCGAAGCCATTTTATCATCCTCCACTTTTCCTAATGTTTCTTCCTGCTGCACTCGGAGTTTGGTATTTGCTTCACGAAATACAAGGAGTTCAACTGGGACAGAGTGTTGCCGCGAGTTCTGTCACGTGTGGTGGATCAGGGTCTGCAGGAGAATGCACCAACAGGGCTTGTATACCACATAGGATGCCCCCTTGACCATAGCAACCTGATTCTGAACATTGCACTGAAACCTCTCCATATAACAAGTTGCCTTTACATATAAGGGTCTGCTGGCTGCACCATGTCAGTCACAAGCCATTTGGAAGCCAATGGCAGATCCACATGGCCCCACCTCAGATGTTTTATCACACATTTGCTCACCACTGCTCTAGGCCCACTACTCAGCAGGATCCAAATTATTGAGATCTCTGTTCTACACCATTTTCATCAAAACCAGTCAATCAAGGCACTGTCTGGTACACTCGTGATCAGCAACAGGACATCCAAATGTTCTTCATTGCCACCTGGTCATTGGAATTTCAAAAATTTCATGGTATTTATCTAGCCAATTTTCAATTATGAAGTTGGAAGCACTATGGCTTTCAAATCATTCAGGAATCATTCAATGGTGAGGAAGCTCATTTCAATGAAAAATTTGAAGAACTCTCACAGGCAAGGCTTCCCAAAGAGTGGCCTAAAAGTCACATGAATCCAGGCCCATCGAGGTCTACAATTGAGGTCCATGTGTGTTTTGACTAGCAAATATGGCTTCCAAGTCTTTCAGAAAAAAATAATTTGATATCCTGGCTGAGATTCCCAGTGCTCTGTGGAAAGCCACCCTAGGACTAGATCTCAGTTTCCAATGGAGATTCTCATGCATGGCCTCCTAAATTCTTAACACAATTCATGGCAATACTTCTTTGATGATTGATCCAGAACTGAGTGTTTAAGGGGAATGACACCAGAGTTCAAGCCCAGGTGGATCCAGTCATCTCTTCCAACTGCCACACGAATGACTACAATTAAAACCAAAACACTTCCACATGGTCCTCACCTTCTTCCAGAGAGACACTCATCATTACCTCTGGCTGGAGTTTTTCATGTGGGACGCATCCCAAGAGAGTGTCCGAAATAATCTTTCTTGCCCCTCATTTGCCTAAAGTCAGGGTGGCATGGTCACCCTTCCTGTGAACCTGGAGTGATCCAATAGGCCTGCTTCTCCAATTTGAGGCCTACTGACTCTCTGGGATAGATTCTTTAAGTGATTTGGAGTCACAAGAAAACACAAGCACCTCTGCAGTTCTTCAAAGAACTCATTTGACCTAAAGGATCCCTATTCTCACTTGATAGAGGTCAGAATCCTAACAGAGGAAGGCAAGAGACTCATCAACAATGACAGATTTTGGCCATTTTTGTTTTGATTGCACACATGCAATCTATCTTTAGATCCATCATGTGCTGAGAATCTAAGCCACAACCTCATACAGGGCCAAGAGGCTGATTTAGACACATCCTTTTACAAGCAATTAAGCAAAGATCCACAGGTGATGCCCATTCATTTCCATTTGAAAACTGTTTTCTTCAGGCTTCACAAAGGGGTGGCCTGAGGCAAAGACCTTCCTGACATTCAGGACAACAGAACCATAGGTAAGCAAATGAACCAAAGCAGGGTTTCTCCACTGAGAATTTCCGGGTCACACTGATATCTGAGTTTTCTAAGATGTTCCCATTCTCTACAGCTATCAAGTATATGGACATGTCTCAGAGCTTGGAGGTGGTACATATCTTGGAAACAAAACCATGAGACTATTCTGGAGAGTGGCCAGAATTCAGGAAGAAAACAGGAACTTAGGAATTTAGTAGGTGTTGCCCATCCATAAGGCAAACCAAAGTCCATTCTTCAATTAGGCAGGATGAATGCTGGGAAGTTTTCTACTAGACAGGACACATCCTTTGATGCCTTCTCTTTTCTAATGTCTACAACCACGGACACAGTGGGATACTCAAGACTTAGAAACACTAGCCTTGTCAAACGACTTACTAGAAACAGTCCACTCCAACCCAAAATAACTGCCTTTTCTATCTATTCTCAGAACATGAGAGAAAAGCACAAACTCACTGAACACCCACAAAGGCACCTCCTTAACCCAAGTAGGTCTGTGACTATCTGGAGTGTCCTCTAACTGGTGGGCCATACTATGTTCCCCTGAAATGGCCTGTCCTTTCTCAGATCTGGTCTCCTTGGTCAACACTGTGAAGTTGTCAGGAGCCAGTGGTGAACCAATACCTGCTTTCTCAGGAAAGGCCCCTCTTCAGAGCTCTTCTGCCATTTGACAATCCTCATATCAGTCGGTACCAAGGAAGACTGACTCTGTCCTTGGTAAATCCAAGCAAGTGAGACCACTGGGACTGGGACTGGGACTGGCTCTGGGTGCCTGGCTTCCTGCATCACAATTTCAGATTTTTTGATCACCAAGGAAGAGAGGTGAGGTCACTTTCTTTAGGAACTGAATGAGGTCACTACCTTGGCCACCACTTTGTCCTAACAGTTGCTTCGAAAGGTCCCATGAAATTGAGGCTGCCCCTACTTCCTTTGACACTTTCACAAGTTAGAATGGTATATCAACCATAGGCACCTGTAAACAGCTCTCCACACAGGCATGGTTTCATCAGTTCTCTACATTACGAAAGGAGAGGCTGATTCAGACACATCCCTTCATACTGACCCTGTTGTTTGCCATGGAATATGACTTTTCCCCTCTTAGGTCCTTCATAGCTGCCTGCAACTTCTTCAGGGTATAATTTCTGCATGGTCCTTTGATGTTCTCAGCAGGTGGAAGATCCCCTACATTACTGTATTGTAAGATAAACTCTGTCTCGGCTCTTCTGTAAAGTTAGTTTGAGGGAACAATGTATGGTTAGGCTTAATAACATGTTTCATTTGAGTTAGGAATCATTCTGCTTAATGAATAATGGTATTGGGAACTTGCGATATTTACAAGAATATATTGGTGAAATATAAGTTTGAAAACAGAAATCTAGATAAGATTTGAATCCAGGAAGGGCATTGGGCTGTTGATTGGGATACTTAGCTTTGAATTATGTTCTGCACAGATGTCTCAGATAAATCAATATACAATGGCATAGGACCTTGTACCTTGGATGATTGCTTGTCGAAGAGATCATCCAGTCAAAAAGGGATAGTCTTTAGGATTAGGAAGATAGTCGGTATGTTAGAAAAAAGAGTGAGTATAGGATTTGGACCAAAAGTTCTTTAGCAATAGGGTTTCGGATAAAGAGTGAATGTAAATGTCAGCACATGTGAAGAGTCAGTCACAATGATGAACTGAGGAAAATATGTAGGAAAGCAGATATCAATAGAGACATTAGGAAATCAGGAAAATATAAAGTGAGTGATAGGATTAGTCATTTTCAACAGGGTTGAGGTTGAATATATTATCTTAAGAAGAAACAAATATGTAGTCACCAATAGGATTGATTTGAGAGCGTTAGGCAACCTGGATATGGATGTGTTTAGTAATCCATGCTCACTTTCCATTTAGGCTTTGGTGAAAGGTTAATAAAATAGGTACTTGTTACTTACTGTTTTTCTGTATGCTTAACAAAACACTGTTGAAGTCTTGAGGACTGTTTGCTAATCTTGTTTCCAGAATGTGCTGTCCCCAACTGCCAAACTGCAAATGTATACCCTCACCCGTTTGCACGCAAACCACCCACTTGCCCTGACCCATCAATAAACTTCCCTCCCTGCCCTCTCCAAGAAAAGCATATAAGCTCTGCTTAAGCTGTTCTCATTGCTCTCTGCTCTATTCAAGTGAGCTCTGAGCCCCAGAATGCTGGACCCATAATAAACCATTTACTGTTGCTTGAGACATTCCTCTGGTGGTCTCTTCCTCTGATGCTTGCCCGACCTTTACATCTGGAGGCACGAGCAAGATCCGGCAGCGGCGGATGAAAGATCCCCAAGGGGCTCTTTTCAGGGTAAGTAAGGGAACTCTTTTTGGTTTTAGGTTTCAGGTTAGGGCTTGGCAAAATGGCTATTGGTGATGAGCGTGAGCTCTCTCTGACAGAGGCTGACATACGTGTCACAGAGCCACAGGCCACGTCCCTGGGGGATGCCCCAGAGGACTCAGGAAATCGAGGAACAATAGTCTCCTTGACTCAGTGATATTTTGCTTCGGATTCAGTATTGCCAGCCCATCAGGTTTTGCCGGCTACTCAGTCCTGGCCTCAGTATTTTACGTCCATTGCCTGTCTTTATTGTCTTGTCTTGTCAGTGTAGTGTGTGATTTCTTTCACTGTTTGTGTATCTCTCATTTTGGGACAGAGCACTTCAACACCTCTCTTCCTGACCCTTGATCACTGGACCAAAGTCTGTGCAAGGCCCAGAATCTTTCTTTTTCAGTAAATTGCTGGACCTGGCAGACCCTCTGTGCCTCAGAATGACCCACCTTTGGAGTTGGATAGCCCCTAGAAACATCTACTTCCCACTAATTTGAAACGTCAGAGATTTTGTCTTTCAACCGGGGCCACATAGACATCCAGATCAACAGCCATATATCTTAACATTGCAGGACCTCTGCAAATCTCCTCCTACATGGGTGAAGCCTTTCTTTGTCTCTGCGCCCACTCCTACTCCTTCCACCATGATTCTATCTCACAAACCCTCTGCTCTTCCTCCTCCAACCTCTGTTCTCCCTGAGTCTCAAGACTCTACTGGACTCTCCTACCCTTCTTATCCGCTGCCGTCGTCCACCAACCCCCAACAACCTCTAAGTGATTCCTTTGCTGCTGACTCAGCCTCTCCGCCATTGGAGAAAGCTAGGCCGGCCCAGCGCCCACCAGATGACTCCCCCTTGTCACACACACAGCCCCTCCTTCCCTGGAGAAAGCTGGCCCGGCTAAAAGAACTCAAAGAACTCCCTGGCGTTTTCACACCTGCCTACTTGGGATGACTGCCAACAAATCCTAGGGATTCTCTTCATGACAGAGGAACGAGAGAGAAACTTTCTGGAAGCTAGAAAAAAATATCCTCGGACCAGATGGGTGACCAACACAACTTCCCAACATAATCAAAGCCGGCTTACCCTTGAACTGACCCAACTGGGACCCCGACACCTTTGAAGGTAGGGAGCATCTGTCCACTTATTGCCGGGCCCTAATAGTGGGTTTCCAACCGGCCGCTAGCCAACCAAATAATTTGGCCAAGGTAAGAGAGATTATTCAAGGGCCTGATGAATATCCCTCTATGTTTCTAGAGAGAATTATGGAGGCGTATAGGAGATATACTCCTTTCGATCTTCAGGCAGAGGATCAAAAGACATATGTCATGATGGCCTTCATTGGGCAAGCTGATCTGGATATTAAAAGAAAGTTACAATACTTAGATGGATTACAAGATATGACTTTGAGAGATTTACTCAGGGTAGCCGAGAAAGTATCCTATAAGAGAGAAACAGAGAGAACGAAAGGGAGCAAAGGGAGGATGACAGATGAAAAAGACAGATGAAGGTATTAACTAAGGTCCTGGTCACAACAATAAATAGGCCAGAAATTAAGAAACAGGGAGACAAGAAACGATACCTGGGTCCCCACCAGAGGCCACCCTTGGCCTCAGATCAATGTGCCTACTGTAAAGAAAAAGGACACTGAGCCAAAAAGTGCCCTAGAAAGAGACAGCCACGCCAGACAGCCTTTCTGACTCTGGAGGTTGACTGAGAATGTCGGGGCTCAGATCCCTTCCCCGAGCTCAGGGTAACTTTTGAAGTGAAGGGGACCCCATAAACTTTGAAGTGGATACAGCAGCAGTATACTCAGCCCTTAAGGCCCCACTGGGCCCTCTATCAAATAAAAGGTCTCTAGTTCAAAGGGCTAACAGCAGTAAATATCAGACTTAGACAACTAAGAGGACCATGGACATGGGGAAAGGAAAAATCCAACATTCCTTCCTAGTAATCCCAGAATGCCTGGCCCCATTGATGGGCAGAGATCTGCTCAGTAAGCTCCGGGCCAAAACAACTTTTAACCCCGAAGGCCCCAAAATGAAATTTCTAAATCCTTCATTAAAAACTCCTATAGTCATGGCTTTATAAATGTCAGTCAAAGATGAACATCCAATTTTCACACACCCCAAGAATGATCAAACAGGCAAGCTACCCCAGAAATGGATAACAGATTACCCAGATGCCTGGGCAAAAATTGTTGGGTTAGGACTAGCCATGAAACAACCTCCAAGAACAGTGGAGTTAAAAACCTCAGCCTCCCCAATCAATGTCAAACAACATCCTCTGAGCAAAAATGCTAAAGATGGGTTAAGGCCCCATATTCAGAAATATCTGGCTTTAGGGTCCTAAGGCCCTGTCAATCGGCCTGGAACACTCCCCTGCTACCAGTAAAAAATCCAGGAACTGAAGACTATCCCCGTTCAAGACCTAAGAGAGATCAACAACAGAGTGCAGGACATTCACCCCACGGTAAATAATTTGTACAATCTGCTTATCACTCTGAACCCTGAGTAGAAATGGTATGGACATAAAGATGCTATCTTTTGCATGCCTCTGCATAAAGACAGTCAGTTTCTGTTTGCTTTTGAGTGGGTAGACCCAGAAACCGGAATGTATGGTAAACTAACATGGACTAGACTCCCACAGGGGTTCAAAAACTCCCCCACTCTCTTTGATGAAGCCCTCCACAGAGATGTCAACAACTTCAGAACTATGCACCCCGAAGTCACCCAGCTTCAATACGTGGATGACCTGCTACTGCAGCCAACACCAAGGAAAACTGTGAGTCTGGGAACCAAGCACTATTATGTAAGCTTGCTCAACTCGGGTATAGAGCTCCTTCCAAAAAACCCCAAATTTGCCAGCAAGAAGTAGTCTTCCTGGGCTATTCCCTTAGAGGTGGTAAACGTTGGCTCACTGAGCCCAGAAAACAAATGGTTGTGCAGATACCCCCCCCCAGCAGCAGACAACACAAAGAGTTTCTTGGGACTACTGGGTTTTGCAGGTTATGGATTCCTGTGTTTGTGTCCTTAACTTCTCCTTTATACCCGCTGTTAAAGGGAGATGCCCAATTCCAATGGACCCCTGAGCACCAGCAAGCTTTTGATAACATCTTACGACACTGGCACTGAACTCCTCAACTTCACTGAGCCAAGCCTGTAATTTCAGAAAGCCCTACACTACGTTAAAAATGTACATCAATTCACACACCTTGGTCCAAAGAAACTGCAGGCATTCCTGAAGGATCAAGAACAGAGTTTTCCACTAACCGACTCACAGCGAAAGGACATAACTGAACGGGTAACAAAACCCTGTCCGTTCTGTCAATAGAACAATTACCCTTCCAAGCTTCCTGTAGGAAAGCGCCTATGAGCAACCAGACCAGGAAATTCTGGGAAGTGGACTTTACTGAAATTTAGCCAGCAAGGTATGGACTTCAATATCTCCTAGTGTTTGTAGATATATTTTCAGGATGGATTGAAGCCTTCCCCACAAAAAAAAAAGGCACAAATGGTGGTAGAAAATCCTGAAAGATATTTTTCTATGATACGGCCTACCTAAGGTAATAGGGTCTGATAATGGACCGGCGTTCATGGCCCAGGTAAGTAAGGGGTTAGCCAGGATCCTGGGGATAAATTGGAAGTTACATTGTGCTTATAGACCGCAGAGCTCAGGACAGGTTAAAAAAATTAATAGAACCATTAAAGAGACCTTAACGAAATTAAGCTTAGAGAGGGCATCAAAGATTGGACTATGCTCCTGCCTTATGCACTGTTTCATGCAAGAAATACTCCCTCTGTTTCTTTGTGTAACCTCACCTCCTATAAAATTCTCTATGGGGCCCCTCCTCCAGTAAGGACCTAACCACAACTCTAAGACCTACCGATCCCTTCCACACCCCCTTGCTTGACAAACTTAAAGCTATTGAAAGAACTCAGGGATACCTGTCAAAACAGCTGGCCACTGCCTACCAACCTGGTGAAGAGGAGACTCCACATCGATATCAAAAAAGAGACTTCATCTACATAAGATGACATCAGGTGTCATCCCTGGAACCCCGCTGGACAGGACCATACCAGGTGCTAATTATAAAACCTACAGTGGTAAAGGTAGACGGAATCACTTCCTGGATCCTAATTCTCATCTCAAGCCTGTGCCCTGTCCAGACACTGGCTTGAAAGTGGAAAAGACTGGTAACCCTTTCAAATTGCATATTTGCCATGTGGATAAGGCTATAGACTCTCCCCTTGGCCACCACTAGTCCTAACCATCATCAGCCCATTCAGCAGCGATGGCTGATCACAAATCCAATTAGACAAGAAGTATGGTCTGTCTCACATACAGCCCCCTTAGGGACCTGGTGGCCAACTCTCCACCCAGATATTTGTCAGCTGGGTATACGTCTTTCCAATTGGGATATCTCTGATGAAGAGGATCCCACTAAAATTCCATTAAATTTCTCCCGTACCATAGATAATGGAAACAAACATTATGGATGTAGGAACACGCAAGCCTGATGCAGGTTGGCTAGCCTAGATTACTATGTTTGCCCGGTGGACTATCAAAGCCACAAACAACAACGGCTGTGTGGGGGAAAAGCCGTCTTCTTCCGTAAGTCATGGGGATGTGAGCATACAGGGGCTGCCTGGTGGAACCCAAACTCCTCATCAAATTCAGTTCACAGCATTGGCCATATTGCCAATTAGACAACCAAAACCGATGGCCCCCAGAGGGGTCTCTAGATCCTCAAATTCTGTGTGACTATTTCAACTTCGGCAAGTGATCAAAAGGATTGAAGAAAATTCCCCTATGTGTAGGCCTTTTCCCTCCTTTGCTCACATCACGAAATATGTTTCTCCAATAGATCCTTCTGCTCCAGATTCTCTGCTGTCACTCTCACATCAACAACCTGATTTCTCCCCTCCAATTACTAGATCAAAACCCCAAACCTCCTCTGGTTCTCAGACCATTGCCCCCATGCTGAGGCAGCAGGTACTGAGGTACCCTTCCACCCACTCACTCCTCTCTTCTCCTGTCAGTGCCCACACCGGGTCCCACCAGGTCCTCTTACCAGCTAACCCAAAGCTCAAACCAGCTGAAGAGTGCCCTCAGACGCCTATCCAAGATGTAATGAAAATGGCCTTTAAAGTTGCTTTGTCATCACTAAAAACAGGTTACTAAGAATTTAAAGTCCCTCACAGGCTTTTTAGATACTCATTCCCGTCTTCCCATCTGCTCTACCTGTTCTACTGCTCAAGTTTTGTTGCCAGGAAAATCCCAAACCCTTTTCCCATTATTCTTTTATATCTCTTTTTCCTCATTCTCAGAACCACAGAACTGCTCTCACCCCGCGCCTTCCCCGTCTTCCCCTCTGTACCAGGCCCACAGAAAAATCTTAAATGGCCTTCTCCAGAAGTCTTCATCGTGGCTGACTTTAGGACTTTCAGCAACAAAGTCTTTATAAAAGAGTTCAGTGTAGATAAACTTCCTCTTTTCGTGTTGCTCTGTTATACTTGGCCACTGGCTGGAAAAATCAGCCCTTCTAAGCTAGACACCCCCTTACTAGTTTTTCACAAAATTTGTGAACAAGGCCTCTGGCCTTGAGCTGAGGCTTCCAGAGATGGCTACATTTCCAAGATAAAGAAGTTACCAACTGGGCTCCATGGTAACAGCTGGCAGGGAGAAAATAAAAGAGAAGAAAAAAGCTCTCCCCCTCCCAGGTGTCCTTAATAAGTTATCTTTCCCAGAGAAGAGGAAAATAAAAACAGAACCAAAAACTGCTTTTTGTGAACTTCTGCAGACTGTGAATTTCTGAGTCTTTTCCCTTACATGTTGGGTACAAAATTCTGAAACTACCTAAACTTGGGATTCAGGGGATTAATTGATTACAACAGAAGCAATGCCCTCTATATCCAGTTGCAACCAAATAGGACTGTTTCCCTATCTTTGGTGCTATCTTAGGTGCCTTGCCTTGTCCATACCTACAACAGTATAATTCTATATACTTAAACATTGTTTATTCATAAAATTATCAACAGATGTGATTAATTATGTAATGGTGCAGATGTTTCCCCGAGTGCTCTATCATGAGGCAGGATCATTTAAATTTCAAATAGGGGGGCATACAACCCGGTTCCGCTGGCAACCTGTATCCTTCACTTTAGCCATCCTATGAGGAATAGTAGTTGCTGCAGAGAAGGGCACAGGAACCACTGCCCTAATCCATGGGACACAACAAATGACCCAATTAGAAGCAGCAATAGACCAAAACTTAAAGATATTAAAAAACCACCATCACAGCTTTACAAGAATCTTTAACCTCTCTCTCTGAAGTTGTTTTACAGAACAGGCGAGGGTTCCACCTCCTCTTCATGAGAGAAGGGGCCTTTGTCCTGCATTGAGGGAAGAATGTTGTTATTATGCCTACCATACTGGAGTTGTAAAAGAATCTATGATTAAATTAAGAAGACGCATTGAAGAGCATCAACAAGAGAGAGAGGCCCAAAAAGGGTGGTTTGAGTCTTGGTTCACAGGGTCCCCCTGGGTAACTATGCTTTTATCAGCCCTGGCCGGTCCATTAATAATCCTCACATTATTGCTAACTGTAGGACCCTGTTTGCTCAACCGTGTAGTTTCCTTTCTCCAAGCTCAAATTGGACAAGTTAAACTTATGGTAATCAGAAATCAATATACGACACTAGCAAACATAAAATGTGACATCCTCAATGATCACTATTATGATTTAATGTAACCAAAAGAAAGTGGGGAATGAAAGGTAAATAAAATAGGTAATTGTCACTTCCAGTTTTACGGTATGCTTAACAAAACACTGTTGATATCTTGAGAACTGTTCGCTAATCTTGTTCCCTGAATGTTCTGTACCAACTGCAAAACTGCAGAATGTACTCCCTCACCCATTTGCACGCAAACTGCCCACTCGCGCTGACCCATCAATAATCTTCCCTCCCTGCCCTCTCCAAGGAAAGTATATAAGCTCTGCTTAAGCTGTTCTCAGGGCTCTCTGCTCTATTCAAGGGAGCTCTGAGCCCCAGCATGTTGGACCCCCATAAACTTTTGGCTGTTGCATTAGACAGTCCCTGGTAGTCTCTTCCTCCGATGCTCGCCTGACATTTACATTGGTAAAATAATAAGTGTGACCATTGCTTCTGTGTCGAAATGTACAAATTATTATTGGGGGTACAAATAGGTGTACCCTGTGATATGAATATAGAGATAATGCATGAATAGACAATACTGTGAATAAATAATATAATGGATTCCAAATTTAATAATGGATTCAATTGATATCTGAAAATATAAAGGAAATCTTATATTGATATACATACATTCATTCCAACCAGTAAAACATCTAAACGTTATATTAGGATTATGATTTATCATGAAGAGTGTGTGAGTTTTCCTTCAAAATTGATTATGGAAGTTGAAAATAATGTGTTTGGAAAGAAGTCTCATGAAAAGACCAGACAAGAAACCTGGAGGAATCCATGTGTTCTGAAGCAGGAAGTTATTGAAAGTGAAACAAATGCCTATAAGTTTGCTAACTTGTGGATGAAATATATATCTTATGATGTGCATAAATTGAAGAAATAGTAATGTAGCAGTGTTGAATAAAAATGAATGTCAAAATACACATCATGTCCCATAGTAATCTACTTGCATTGATGTTAAACTGGGTCAGTTACTGTACAAATTTAGTATTTGTATGCAACGTTAACTAAAGTTAGTTTTCAGTACTGGTAACAAATATGTATTTCAGGTGGATGAATATTTCTGAGAATAATCTTGTGAATACGTGATTATAAATCCATACACATGAACATGAATGAATTTAGGGAGTGTATATAAGACACATATATTTCATATTTTGAAAAATCTGGAGAGTATATATATACAAAAAACACACATGCAGAGACATTAAATTACCAATATATATGCCAATCGAAATTTATCATGAAATATATATCATCCACAGATGCAAAAATATTTCTTTTACTGAACATGGATTTATGTTTAATGTTGTTCAACTAGGAAGCTCACCCATAGGTTGAATTTTAAGATCCAACAGGGTTTAGGAGGAGTGATCTCTTCTCATAATTTGTATCTGCCAAGTCAGCCACCTCACAAGAATGTACATGTGATACCAGGTAGGATTCTATATGTGCATTTAAAAATACATGTTCTGAATAGGCTACAGGGAAAGGGAGACAGGAATTTATATATTTATTAACTTTAAAAACACAAGGAGAACTATTTCAATTAAAAATTAACTAGATTTATAACACCTACCCTTCATAATGCAAATGGCAAGTCCAAATATACACCATGCCTCCTTTGAACTGCTTGTATTTCTGTTCTGTTTGGGTTAGTTTTCTCCATCATATTAGGATTAGCAGTCAGAGTCTAGTAGTTTATGAGTTAGTGTCAGGGATTAAGTATTTCGAATGGAAAATTGGAAAATGAATCCAATGTGTATGCATATATGTGCTACACAAAAATCTTCCCACTCTCATCCACAACAATGCCTTGACATTAACTTCGCCCCAAGTAAGACACAATTAGAGGAGAAGAGTTAAAAAATCTGTGAATGCATATGTGGAATGGAATATACTCAGGATTTCACAAACTTGGAAGTGGTAGAGCAGTTTCCAAAAGTAAGGCACATGGTAAACACTCCACAAACATGGAGTTCTGCTGGCCTAAAGACTTCTTGATAAACTGCCTCTGAGGTTGGGCACTTGAAATATATGTTGTTGTCAGTAGCTTTAGCTTACTTTCTAGTGAGACCATCAAAGCTGGGTCTGCATCTATGTGACCTGGAGGACATTGTTTCTAATTTTCCAATGAACATGAGGCAGCAGTGCGAATACTCTCTTTGTAGTTAAACTATGGCCACTGGGAGCTAAGTGACTCACCGTGTGAACTGTGAAGCCATTTGGTCCTCCTCCACTTTTCGTGGTGGTTCTTGCTGCTGCACTGGGACTTTGGTATTTTCTTCATGAAATACAAGGAGATCAACTGGGACACAGTGCTGGAGGGAGTTCTGTCAAGTGTGGAGGTCATGGTCTGCATGTGAATGCACCAACCAGGATTCTATCCCACATGGGTTGCCCCTTTGTCCATAGCAACCTGATTCTGAACATTGCCTTGAAATCTCCCTATACAAAAAGATGCCTTTACATGGAAGGTTCTGCTGGCTGTACCATGTCATTCACAAGCCATTTGGAAGCCAGTGGCAGATCCACATGGCCCCACCACACATTTTATCACACACCTTCACACCACTGCTCTAGGCCCACTAATTTGCAGGCTCCAACTTACTGGCATCTCTGTTCTACACAATTTTCAAGAAACCTAGTCAGTCAAGGCACTGTCTGATACACTCATGATTAGCAATAGGACATCCAAAGATTCTCCAGTGCCACCTGGTCATGGGAATTCCAAAAATTTCATGGTGTTTATCTAGCCATTTTTTTGAGGATGAAGTTGGAGGAACTGTGGTTTTCAAAAACCATTAAATGTTGAGGAAGCTCATTTCAATGAAACTCTGGAGAACTCTCATAGGCAAGGCTTCCCAAAGAGTTGTCAAAAGGTCACATGAAGCCAGTCCAATTGAAGTCTACAATGTGAGGTACATGTGTGTTTTGACTCTCAGCTATGGCTGCCAAGACTTTAAGAAGAAAATCATGGATTATCTTGGCTGAGATTCCCAGTGCTCTGTGGCCTTGATCTAAGTTTATAAGGGCTACTCTCATGCGTGGGCTCCTAAAATCCCAACAAAGCTCATGGCAATACTTCTCTGAGGTCAGTTTCAGAATTCAGTCTCTATAGGGATTCACACTAGAGTTCAAGCCCAGGTGGACCCAGTGATTTCTTCCAATCGCCACACAAATGACCAAAATTTAAACGAAAACACTCCCATATGGCCCTCATCTTTTCCACATAGACACTCATCATAACCTCTAGCTGGAGGTTTCTATGAGGGGCGCTGGACAAGACAGTGTCCAAAATAAGCTCCCTTGCCCGTCATTTGCCTAAAGTCAGGGTGGCCTGGAAACCCTTCCTCGGAACCAGGAGTGATCAAATAGGCCTACCATTATTACTGTTCCACTTCTCCAATTTGAGGCCTACTGACTGTGGGGTTTAGATTCTTCATGTGGATTGGGGTCATGAGAAAACCCAAGCACCAATGGGCTAGACTCTGAAGGGCTTTGAAAAACTCATTTGACCCAAAGGATTCCTATTCTCACCTTATGGAGGTCAGGAAACTTACAGAGGAAGGCGAGAGACTTCATCCATAATGAGTACTCTTTTGGCCATTTTGGTTTTGGATGCACACATGGCATCTTTCTTTAGATCCATCAGGTGCTGAGAATCTAAGCCACAGCCTCACACAGGGCCAACAGGCTGATTCAGACACATCCCTTTCGAAATCAATTACTCAAAAAGGGACAGGTGATGCCCATTCATTTACATTAGAGAACTGTTTTATTCAGGCTTCACAACGGGGTGGCCTTAGGCAAAGACCTTCCTGACATTCAGTGCTGTAGAACAATAGGTAAGCAAAAGTCCCAAAGCAGGGTTTCTCCACTGAGACTTTCCTGGTAACATTGATATCTGAGTTTTCTGAGATTCTCGCCATTCCCTTCAGCTATCCAGTACATGGCCAAGTCACAGAGCTTGGAGGTGGTACCTATCTTGGTCACAAAATCATGAGCCTATTCTGGAGAGTGGCCAGAATTCAGGAAGAAAACAGGAACTTAGGAAGATTTCAGGTCTTGCCCACAAATAAGGCAACCCTCTGTCCTTTTATAAATTGGGCAGCGTGAATGTTGGGAAGCTTTCTCCTAGACAGGACACATCCATTGATGCATTTTCTTTTGTAATGTCTACACCCACGGACACAGTGGGATACACAGACATAGAAACACTTGCCTTGTCAAATGACTTAATAGAAACAGTCCACTCCAAACCAAACAAACCAACTTTCCTACCTATTCTCAGAACATGAGACAAAACCACAAACCCACACTCATTCCCACAAATGCACCTCCTTCCCCCAAGAAGGTCTGTTACTAACCGGAGTGTCCTCTGCCTGGTGAGCCATTCTTTGTTCACCCGAAATGGCCTGTCTGTTCTCAAATCTGGACTCCTTGGCCCACTCTGTGAAGTTGTCAGGAGCCAGCTTTGAGCCGCCACTACCTGCATTCTCACTGAAGACACCTCTTCAGATTTTTTCTGGCATTTGACCATCTTCACATCTGTAAGTACCAAGAAAGACTGACTCTTTCCATGATAAATCCAAAAAAGTGAGATCTCTGTGACTGTTACTGGGCCTGGCCCTGGGTGCCTGGTTTCCGGGATCCCAAGTTCAGAGAGTTCCATCACAAAGAAGTGAGGTAGGTCACTTCCTTCATGAACTGAATGAGCTCACAGCCTTGGAAAACACTTTGTCCTAACAGTTTCTTCCTAAGGTCCCATGAGATGGAGGCTGCCCCTACTTCCTGTGACACTTTCACAAGTTAGAATGGTATATCAACAATAGGTACTGGGAGAGAGATCTCCACACAGCGTTGGTTTGGTCCATTTTGTCTACATTAAAATGTGAGAGGCTTATTCAGACACATCTCTTCATCCTGACCAGGTTGTTTGCCATGGAAAATGACTTTTGCTCTCTCAGGTCCTTCATAGCATTCTATATCTTCTTCAGGGATAATTTCTGCATGGATCCTTGAGATTCTCAGCAGGTGGAAGATCCCCTATATTCCTGGATTGTAAGACCAACTCTATCCCTGCACTGCTGTATAGTTAGATTGAGGGAACAGTGTATGGTTAATGTTAATATCATGTTTTATTTGCGTTAGGAATCATTCTGCTGGATGAATAACGGTATTGGGAACCTGAGATATTTACAAGAATATATAGGTGAAATATAAGTATGGAAACAGAAATCTAGGGAAGACTTGAAGCCAAGTAGGACTTTGGGCCCTTGAGTAGCATACTTTGCTTTGAATTATATTCTGCACAGATGTCTCAGATAAATTGATATACAAAGAAATAGGATCGTATACACTAGATGATTGAATAACATACAGAATATCCAATAAAAAAGGGATAGTCTGTAGGATTAGCAAGATAGTCAGTAGGTTTAGAAAGAAGAATGAGTATAGGATTTGTACCAAAAGTTCTTTACAAATAAGGTTTCGGGTAGAGAGTGAATGTAAATGTCAGCACATGTAAAGAGTCAGTCACAATGACGAATTGGGGAAAATATGTAGGAAAGCAGATATAAATAGAGACATTAGGAAGTCAGTAAAAGTATGAAGTGTGTAATTTGTTTAGACATTTTCAACGGTTTGAGTCTGAATATATAACCTTAGGCAGAAACTAATATGTTGTCACAAATTGGATTGACTTTTGAGAGCATTAGGTAACCAGGACATGGATGTTTTTATTAATCCATGCTCACTTTTTATTTAGGCTTTGGTAAAATCATAAGTGTGACCTTTGCATTTTGTGTCCAGAATATTATTGTGATAAAATGTATATGTAGATCAGGTGACTTGAGTATTTCTTCCACCATTTCTGTAGCAATATTTTGTAGATGTATAAATTACTATTGAGGGTACAAATAGGTGTACCCTGTGTCTATGAATATGCAGATAATGCATGAATAAACCATACTGTGTGTAAATAATATAACTTGCTCTACTTTAAATAATGGATTGAATTGATATCTGAAAATATAAAAGAAATCTCATATTGATATACAATCATTAACTGCAACCAGTTATACATCTAATGGTAATATTATGGTTGTGGTTTATCCTGAAAGGTGTGTGAGTTTTGTTTCAAAAGTGATTATGGAAATCAACAATAATGTGTTTGGAAAGAAGTCTCATGAAAAGAATAGTCAAGAAACCTGTAAGAATACATGTGTTCTCAAGAAGGAAGTGATTGAACATTATATATCATACTATATATAATGTGCATAAACTGCAGAAATAGTAATGTACCAATGTTGAATAAAAATGAACATCAAAATACACATCATGTCCCATAGGAATCTAATTGCATTGATGTTAATCTGGGTCAGTTACTGTAGAAATATTAGGATTTTTATCCACCATTCACTGAAGTTACTTTTCAGTACTAGGAAAAAAGTATGTATTTAAGTTGGATGAATATTTCTGAGAATAATCTTGTGAAAATTTGATTATAAATCCACATAAATCACAAAACATTATAAACACAAAAGTCACATGGACATTAAAATCTAGCAATATATATGCCAATTTAAATCCATCTTGAAATATATATCATCCACTGATCCAAAACTATTTATTTAATGAACTTGTATTTATGTATAATGTTGTTCAGCTAGGAAGCTCCCCCATAGATTGAATTTTCTGTTCCAAATCAGTGTTTAGGAGGAGTGATCTCCTAAATGTGTATGCAAATATGTGCTACACAAAAATCTTCCCACTCTCATCCAGAACAATGCCTTGATATTACCTTCACCCCAAGTAAGACACAGTTGGAGGACATGAGTTAGAAAATCTGTGAATACATATCTGGAATGTAAAATGGTCAGGAGTTCACAACCTTGCAGGTTGTAGAGGAGTTTCCAAAAGTAAAGGACAGGCTTGATAGACCCAACCTGATCTTTTATTAGAATTGGGAGCCATCTTGCCAGAAAGCCATGAAAAGATAATTTGGGCTTTACTATAAATTACTGCAAATTCTGAACCTGCTTGGAATGCCTGTCCGTGCCTTGAACTCATCCATGCCTGGCTCTCTGACCAGATAACAGTGCTCTCTGAAACATTAGTGACACCTAATAAATATTGGCCTTCCCAGGCCAGACAACGACCCTCTCTGAGTCTCTAATGGTCCTCATAATTTCTGATGTTGGGGCCAGCAAAAAAAATGTAAACTACCATCAGTGTGATGCTTTCAAAGTTCTGTTATCTGTAACCCCCTTTTTGTGTAACTTTCTGGGCTATATAGCTGGGCTGTAGTAAAGGTGGTGTTGCTGTCTTGTTCCCGCCATTTTTGGAGGGAGAGGCAGCCTGGCCAGTTTTAATAATAAGCCTGCCTTAATTTGATTTTAATTGGAGTCACTGGTCTTTTCTTGCATCCTATTCCAACATTTTGGAGTTCCCCAGTGAGATGACCCTGCCCGACCAGATCACAAGACCAGACTGCTGAAAATTCTGAAGCTGGCCTTCCCTCCAGGGCTACGGGCTGGGGAGCCACTCTAGGGGGTGCACAACTTGAGATGTTCCAAGGCCTTGGAGTGAGCCGTCGGTCTGGGGAGCACTGCAGTGAACCACCGCACTGAAACTATTAGCAAGTACCTGGTGGAGGAGGCCTCCATAGGTAAGTGGCACCTTGATAACATCTTATATCTGGTTAAGGGAGATCTCTTCTAATGACAGAGAGGTGGCCTGGGGAGGCTCACATTCACTCCTGTCCAGGATAGTAATGAGAATCGTTCTGTCCTCTGTTCCGTTCTGTAGGGAATTCCTCTGGAAGGTTAGAGAGGTGCCGAGGGACACGCATGCGCTCCTACCCCAGAGCTTTAGCAAGACGTTGAATTGCTCATCTGTTTTTCTGTTTTGGCACCGGGATTCTGTTTTTTTTTTGTTTTTTTTTTGTGTGTGTGTGTGTGTGTGTGTGTGTTTTGTTCTGTGTTCTATATGTTTTTTGTTTGTTTGTTTTTGTGCGTTTTGTTTTGTGATTTCTGTGATAAAATCTTAAGGATATTGAACGTGAAAATGGGTAACAAAGCAAGTAAGCCTGACAACCCTTTGGACTGTGTTTTAAGGAACTGTGATGAACTTTACCACCATTTGTTAAGCAGAATGAGAGAAGGCCCTAGCTGGCTGCCTGGAGCACACCCAGTGCAGATGGTAATGCCTGCTGGGGAATGAAGAACTGAGTATCTCCCAGTATCTGCCGAAGCCCTGTTGCTTCAGGGAATTCCCTCCTTTGTTCCCTGCACTGCAAGGATAATGCCACCTCTGTCTTCTTAAAAAAAGAGAAAAACAAAAAGGGGACACTAAATGCAGTAAAGTCGCCATGGAGACACTTTATTTTATATTTCAGGTAGCTCCTCTGTGAAAACATTTGGTCCCCTTGTGGGGACATCTGTGGTGCCACTGGAGAAGGAGATTTTTCTCTTATTTGCTCTGTTTTAAAGGGTTCTGTCTGTCAGCCATTGTCTGGAGTTCATTTCTGTCTGTCTTGTGCCTTTTTTCTAGCCCTTTAAGACATGTGCAATAATGTGTTAATATTATAAATTGTTTCTTGGAAATGATCTTAGCTGAATATGTGTCTAAATGATGATGTTTCATTGTACCAATCTGGTATCTGAATGGGTTTTTGAAGCATTCCACAATCTTGCAGTTAAAAGTCGGGTTTAGGTATTTGTTTAGTTCATGGTTTCAGATAATTCATGCCAGAGAACTTAAATACTTAGGATGGAAAATAAAGAACTCTACTTCCAAGTTGGCAAGTAACTTCCCAATCATTCAGTCTTTTTTTCACCAATTTTAAATTAGGTAGCCTGGGAAAATGTCACTGTGTGTACCAGTGCATTAATTTGGACAAGGATACTAAATCATAGTATGATATCTGTTGACAAAACAACTTGTAAAGATATAAAATTTTGTGAATTGTATCTTAAACTTGTATCATAATTTTCAACATCCTAACATGAAAATTATGGTTAAAATACCTTAGGCCTAAGGTTTCTGCTCAGAATAGCCTTTTTTCCTTCTTCTTCCAGACCTCAGCCAGGACTTATTTTGAAATGCAAATGAAAGAAGCCTGTAAGCTTAGTAGGAGACTTATTTGAGGCCTAAGGGAAAAAAAAGGTAAATTGTATGGTATTTACCAATTACTGGCCAGTCATTTTTCTAGGACTCATAATTTTTTCCTTAGGTTCTTTATTTATTTTTTGAGCTCATGATTTTGCTCCTACAGACCTAGGTTAATGTTTTTCTGATCAGTAATATCTTTGACCAACTGTGGAATTTTTAAATCATTGCAATGGAGATTTCACCTGTGAAAAGCTACAAGGCCTTCACTTTTATTATGTGTGCACAATTTGTTATGTGTTGTATGTCTATATATATATATATATATATATATATATATATATATATATCTCCATATATCATATATATGATACACAAATTAACTTATATAAGGAGCACTCATATTAAAAAGAACTCATAAAAACAATTTTAAAATGTGGATCCAAAGATCTTTAATTCACGTGATTTAAATGTTTCAATTTAAATTGGGTAAACAGATAAATATAAATGTCTTTAAATTTAAGCTTACAAGTTTTTCTAGGTGTTCAAAAATCTAATAAACTATTAATGTCTACAAAAGGTCTAATATGCCTTTGTTCCAGGACTTTTCTTTCAATCAAAAAAATGGTTTACAGTGTTCAAAAAATTTGTCTAATATTTTGATAAATAAGTAAAGTAAATTTGATATGGGATTACTCATTCATGAGTACTTTTGTTTGATATCTGATTGATATACTAAGGTCTGTATAAGTTTGTACTAAAGTCTGTATAAGATTGTAAAAATCAGTCATGTGTAAAAGAGACAAAAATTTCTTAAACAAAAGTTTACCCATAACATTAAGTTTATTAAGATTTAAATTTTCTAGAGCAAGCAACCATAAAAATTAAACAAATGTTTAAATAAGAACTGTTATTTTAGAGCACTGTACTGCCATTTCTTTAAAAGCTAAACTTGGTTAATGTAGAAACTTCAATGCAATTGTGATGCTATTAATGTGCTCATATTTTCCAGTTATACAACTCTATAAGGTAGAAACTTTAAAAGAGCATTATATCAAGCAGGTGTTCTGAAGTTGTATGGTAAATAAAATATATATTGGGGATTTATTTACCTGTTATCAATAATATATGTAAAGTTTTATGTTACTTTTTACATTGTGGAACAATTTAAATGTATTTTTAAGTTAATGAGACCCTAATCTATGTAAAGGTTAAAATCTTTCAGCCGTACTTTAATTCATGTTTTAAATGTGATATCATATGGTGTGAGATAATGTTCATGTGACCTCAAACAATTTATGTAAACTTTGTAAAATGATATTTAAAAAAAAGATCAGCTTGAGAACTAAAGCATTTAAGATTTATAAGGAGCCCTGCTTACCTGAGATAAGACTCTTTGTCCCATCTTACTACATGTGAGAATGACTACGAAAGCAGTAGGTCAGATTTTATTTCATTTAAAGTTATGTTCAAATTTTTTTTTCTGTCAAGATTACTAGGATCTCAAAAAGGTGATATAAAATATAACTCACCAAAAAATTCAGGGTAGCTATTACATGAACTAAGTATTTTTACTCTTGTTAAAAAATTTTATTTTTTAATTTCTTTTTAAGTGATCTAAAGATTCCCTGTTGGTGTTTTACAGAAGTGTTGCTTTAAGAACACAACATGGGTTAATTTAAGAAAATAAGTCATCAACTACAAGACAGACAGAATAATAAGATCCCAATTAATAAAATATAAATAATTATAAACTTATAGACATTAAAGTGCAGTACTCTTAATATATGGCTGTTAAAATTTATTTGCTGGTTGTTTCAGATTAGGATTGAAAATTAAAGTAAAATAAAAAGGGCCAAAAAAAAACAATATTTGACTCTTGCCCTTTGAGTCAGTCTGAATCCAGGGAACAGGGGACTTCTCTATGAGCTTTGCAACTCTGGGCCACATAACCTCCCGATCAGGGAGATTAATGAGACCACTGGAGAACAGAAAGCCAATCAGTGCATTTGCTACAAAGAGGAGAGTCATCAGGAAAGGGAGACATCCCTGATGCTTCTGAGGGAAGCCACATGGTCAAGCAAGACCTGAACCCACCTAGCTCAAATTGCACTAGCAGAACTGAGAAGCTGCTCTCAAGTTTCCCAAGGAATGACTCCCATAAAAGCTCAGCTGACTGCTAACAATAGATAGAAACAAAAGTCATTTGACTGCTTCATCTTAAACACTTAGCAAAGACAGTTAAAACCAAAATACAGCCATTCCTGGGCATTTTAAATAATAATAATAATAATAATAATAATAATAATAATAATAATAATAATAATATTTTAAGGTATACACTTTATGTTAGCCTCCCAAAATAAGTAAAACTGTTGGCTACAAAGACTATCAAGAGGAGCTGCCAGAGGCAGAAGTTTTTAGTTTAAGGCCTACAGATATTCCTAACCTACAGGTAGGCTTGGTGTTTGCTAGTACGATTATCCAGCCCTGAGTAACAGAATTAAATGTTTCTCTATTAGACACAGAGGTCATACTACTGAAAGGATTTTGCAAAATCAGATGACATTAAATTATTAAACTGTATATTATTGGGAGGGACAACTGTAACACTTAAAGTTAAATATTAAGTTGACAGTCCTGATAATTGGGGATATTAAAGACTGGTGAGGGTACTTCATACAGTGACATGATCCAGCTACTGCAACATTTATTCAATACTCATGTTTTTTGTTTCTCTCATAGAAGAACCCATCCCCAGATGACTTTACAACCTGTTCTTCCTCAACAAGACTTCAAAAAGAACTGACTTCTAAAAGGCAACTCATATTCCTCAACTGACTTCAAAAAGGCAACTCATGTCTCTCACGCCATGCACACTCATGTCACCCTCTCTCAGCTGAGAAGAAGGCAAAATGAGAGACGACTCTCCACTTACACCAATGGAGCCCAAAATAAATAGACTATCAATATAAGTAATTAATTAAGTCAGGTAATATCAGGGAGACTGGTTTTCGGTGAGTTCTAAAAATTTGGAGACTGTTAACTGAGGGATTAAAATTTCCTCAGTGCTTTTCCACTAACCTATCAAGGATTACAAAGGGACACATAAGAAAAGGGGGGAATGATAGACCCAACCTTATCTTTTATTAAAATTGGGAGCCATCTTGCAACAAAACCATGAAAAAATCATTTTGGCTTTACTGTAAATTACTGCAAATTCTGAACCTGCTTGGAATGACTGCCCGTGCCTTAAACTCACCCGTGCATGGCTCTCTGACCAGATAGCAGCCCTCTCTGAAACTTTGTCACACCTCATAAATATTGGCCTTCTGTGGCCAGACAATGACCCTCTCTGAGGCTCTAATGGTCCTCATAAATTTTGATGTTGGGGCTAGCAAAAAAAAAAAAAATGTAAACTCCCATTAGTGTGATGCTTGTCAGAGTTCTGTTATCTGTTACCCCATTTTTGTGTAACTTTCTGGGCTGCAAACCTGGGCTGTAGTAAAGGTGGGGTTGCTCTCTTGCTCCCGCAATCTTTGGAGGGAGAGGCAGCCCAGCCAGTGGAAATAATAAGCTTACTTTAATTTGATTTTAACTGGAGTCAGTGTTCTTTTCTTACATCCTGGTCTAAGAGGTAAACACTCCACAAACATAGAGCTCTGCCGGCCTAAAGACTTCTTGAGAAACTGCCTCTGAGGTTGGGTACTTTAAATATATTTTGTTGTCAGAAGGTTTAGCTTCTTTTTTATTGAGACCATCAAAGCTGGGTCTGCATCTATGTGAATGGAGAGCATGGTTTCTTATTTTCCAATGAACATGAGGCAGCAGTGCTGAATTCTCTCTTGGTAGGTAAACTGTGGCCACTGGGGGCTAAGTGTCTCCCTGTGTGGACTGTGAAGCCATTTGATCATCCTCCATTTTTGTGGTGTTTCTTGGTGCTGCACTGGGAGTTTGGTATTTGCTTCACGAAATACAAGGAGTTCAACTGGGACACAGTGCTGGAGGGAGTTCTTTCACGTGTGGTGGGTCAGGAACTGCAGGAGAATGCACCAACCAGGCTTCTATTTCACACAGCTTTTTCCTTGACCATACCAACCTGATTCTGAACATTGCCTTGAAACCTCTCCATATAATAAGATGCCTTTACATGTAAGGTTCTGCTGGATGCACCATGGCAGCCAAAATGCATTTGGAAGTCAATTGGAAATCCACATGGCCCCACCTCAGATATTTTATCACACGCCTGCACACCACTGCTCTGGGCCCACTACTCAGCATTCTCAACTTACTGGCATCTCTGTTCTTCACCATTATCATGAAATCCAGTCAATCAAGGCACTGTCTGGTACACTCATGATCAGCAACAGGAGATCCAAAGGTTCTCCAGTGCCACCTGGTCATGGGAGTTTCAAAAATTTCAGGGTATTTATCTAGCCACTTTTCAAGGATGAAGTTGGAGAAACTGTGGGTTTCAATTCATTCAGGAACCATTTAATGTTGAGGAACCTCATTTCAATGAATGCTCTGGAGAACTCTCAAAGGCAAGGCTTCCCAAAGAGTAGCCAAATAGTCACATGAAGCCCAGCCCATTGAGGTCTACAATGTGAGGTCCATGTGTGTTTTGACTCTCAACTATGCCTGTCAAGTCTTTCATAATAAAATCATGTGATATCCTGGCTGAGATTCCAAGTGATCAGTCGAAAGCCACCTTTGGCCTAGATTTCAGTTTCCAATGGCGACTCTCATGCGTGGCCTTCTAAAATCGCAACACAATTCATGACAATACTTCTCTGAGGTCAGTTCCAGAACTCAGTCTCTAAGGTGAATCATACCAAAGTTCTAGCCCTGGTGGATCCAGTCATTTCTTCCAACCACTACACAAATGAACACAATTAAAACCAAAACACTCCCACATGGTCCTCACCTTCTTCCATATAGACACTCATTATAACCTCTGGCTGGAGGTTTCCATGAGGGGCGCAGCACAAGACAGTATCCAAAACAAGCTTCCATATCCCTTATTTGCTTAAAGTCAGCTGGGCCTGGACACCATTCCTGTGAACCAGGAGTGATAAAATAAGCCTGGCCTTAATACTGCTCTGCTTCTCCAATTTGAGGCCTACTGACTGTCAGGTATAGATTCTTAATGTGATTTAAAGTAATGAAAAAACCCAAGTTCATATGGGCTAGCCTCTGCAGGGCTTTGAAGAACTCATTTGACCCAAAGGATCCCTAGTCTCATTTGATGGAGATCAGAAACCTATCAGAGTAAGGCAAGATACTTCATACACAATTACTGATATTTTTGCCATTTTGGTTTTGGAAGCACACATGGGATCTTTCTTTAGTTCCATCAGGTGCTGAGAATCTAAGCCACTGCCTCACACAGGGCCAAGTGGCTGATTCAGACACATCCCTTTCCAAAGCAATTAAGCAAAGATACACAGGTGATGCCCATTCATTTCCATTTGAAAACAGTTTTCTTCAGGCTTCACAAATTGGTGGCCTGAGGCAGAGACCTTCCTGACTCTCAGAGCAACAGAAAAATAGGTAAGCAAAAGGCCCAAAGCAGGGTTTCTCTACTGAGACTTTCTTTGTCACACTGATATCTGAGTTTTCTGAGATGCTTGCTATTCCCTTCAGCTATCCAGTATATGGCAATGTCACAGAGCTTGGAGGTGGTACATATCTTGGACACAAAACCATGAGCCTACTCTGGAGAGTGGCCAGAATTCAGGAAGAAAACAGGAACTTCGGAAGATAGTAGGTGTTGCCCTTCCATAAAGCAACCTGCAGTCCACTCATAAATTGGGCAGGATGAATGTTGGCAAGCTTTCTACTAGACAGGACACATCCATTGATGCATTATCTTTTATAATGTCTACAACCACGGACACAGTGGGATACACAGGCATACAAACAATCACCTTGTCAAATGACTTACTATAAACAGTCCACTCTAAAGCAAACAAACCGCCTTTCTTACCTATTCTCAGAACATGAGACATAACCACAAAATCACAATCACACCCACAACGACATCTCCTTTATTCAAGTAGGTCTGTGACTAATTGGAATGTACTCTGAATGATGGGCCATACTATGTTTCCTTGAAATGGCCTGTCCTTCTCAGATCTGGTCACCTTGGCCAACACTGTGAAGTTTTCAGGAGCCAGTGGTGAGCCACTACCTGCTTTCTCAAGAAATTCCCCTTTTTAGAGCTCTCTTGGCATTTGGCAATCCTCACATCAGTAGGTACCAAGGAAGACTTACTCTGTCCTTGGTTATTCCAAACAACTGAGCCCACTGGGCAAGAAACTGGGACTGACTCTGGGTGCCTGGCTTCCTGGATCCCAAGTTCAGAGAGATCCGTCATCAAGGAAGAGAGGTAGGTCACCTCATTCAGGAACTGAATGAGGTTACTGCCATGGCAACCACTTTGTCCTAACAATTGCTTTCAAGGGTCCCATGAGATGGTGGCTGCCCCTACCTCCTGTGACACTTTCAAAAGTTAGAATGGTATATCAACCATTGGCACCTGGGAACAGCTCTCCACACAGGCCTGGTTTGGTCCATCTTCTCGACATTAAGAAGAGAGAAGCTGTTTCAGACACAACCCTTCATCCTGACCAGGTTGTTTGCCATGGAGGATGAATTTTGCTCTCTTAGGTCCTCCATAGCTGCTTACAACTTCTCCAGAAATCATTTCTGCATGGACCTTTGAGTTTCTCAGCATGTGGAAGATCCCCTATATTCCTGTATTGTAAGAACAACTCTATCCCTGCTCTTCTGTAAAGTTAAATTGACTGAACAGTGTATGGTTAGGTTAACTAACAGGTTCGATTTGGATTAGGAATCTTTTTGCGGGATGAATAATGGTATTGGGAAACTGCGATATTTACAAGAATATATAGGTGAATTATAAGTATGAAAACAGAAATCTAGCTAAGATTTGAAGCCCAAAAGGCCATTGGGCCCTTGACTGGGATACGTAGCTTTGAATTATGTTCTGCACTGATGTGTCAGGTAAATCGATATACAATGGCTTAGGTCCTTGTACCATGGATGATTAAATGTAGAAGAGAACTTCCAGTCAAAAGGGATAGTTGGTAGGATTCGGAAGATTCTCGGTAGGTTTAGAAAGAAGAGTGAGTATAGGATTTGGACCAAATGTTGTTTAGCAATAGGGTTTCTGGTAGACAGTGAATGTTAATGTCAGCACAAGTGAAGAGACAGTCACAATGATGAACTGGGGAAAATAGTTAGGAAAGCTGATATCAATAGAGACATTACGAAATCAGGCAAAGTATAAAGTGAGTGATAGGATTAGATATTTTCAACAGGGTTGAGTTTGAATATATAATCTTAGAAAGAAACAAATGTGTAGTGACCAATAGAATTGACATTTGACAGCATTAGGCAACCTGGACATGGATGTTTAGTAATCCATGCTCACTTTTCATTTAGTCTTTGCTACAATCTTAAGTGTGACCTTTGCTTTTTTTGTCCAGAATATTACTGTGATAAAACGTATATGTAGATCAGGTGACATGACTATTTTTCCACCATTTCTGGCAGCAACATATTCAAGACGTATAAATTAGTAATGGGGGTAAAAAGAGGTGTACCCTTTGTCTGTGCATATAGAGATAATGCATGAATAGACCATACTTTGAATAAATAATATATCTGGTTCCGACTTTAAATAATGGATTGAAATTATATGTGAAAAAATACAAGAAATCTTATATTGACATACAAACATTCATTCCAACCAGTTATATATCTAATGGCCACATTAAGGTTATGGTTTATCATAAAGGGTGTGTGAGTTTTGCTTCAAAAGTGATTATGGAAATCTAAAATAATGTGTTTGGAAAGAAGTCTCATGAAAAGACCAGTCAAGAAACCTGGAGGAATACATGTTTTATGAAGCAGGAAGTGATTGTGAAACAAATGCGCATAAATTTGTGAACTTGTGGATGAAATATATATATCCTATGATTTGTAAAAATTGAAGAAATAGTAATGTACCAGTGTTGAATGAAAATAAACGTCAGAATACACATCATGTCCCATACGAATCTACTTGATTGATGTTAATCTGGGTTAGTTACTGTACAAATATTAGGATTTGTAAGCACCATTTACTGAAGTTAGTTTTCAGAACTATGAAACAAATGTGTATTTCAGGAGGATGAATATTTCTGAGAATAATTTTGTGAAAAGTTTATTATAAATCCACATTTTTGAACATGAATGAATTTAGGGAGTGTATTTAAGATACATACATTTCATATTTTAAAAATCAGGACAGTATATATATATATATATATATATATATATATATATATTCATAATTATATATATGTGTATATACATATATATGTGTGTATATATATATATATATATATATATATATATATATATATATATACACACACACACACACAAAACACACACACAGATATTAAAATGTAGGAATATATACGCCAATCGAAGTTCATCATAAAATATATAGCGTCCACAGATGCAAAAATATTTATTTTACTGAACAAGGATTTATGTATAATGTTGTTCTACTAGGAAGCTCACCCATAGTTTGAATTTTCAGTTCCAACAGCATTTAGAGTAGTGATCTCTTCTCACAACTTGTATCTGCCAAGTCAGTCACCTCACAAAAATGAACGTGTGATACCAGGTAGGATTCTATAAAGCATATAAAAATACATGTGCTGAATAGGCTACAGAGAAAGGCAGACAGGCATTTACATATTGGTTAACTTTAACAACACATGGAGAACTATTTCAATTAAAAATTGACTAGATTTATAACACCTACCATTTATCATGAAAAAGGCAAGTCCAACTATACCCCACGCCTCCTCTGAACTGCTTGTATTTCTATTCTGTTTGGGTTGTTTTTCTCCATCATTTGGATTAGTAGACAGAGTATAGTAGGGTATGGGTTATTGTCAGGATTCAGTATTTTCAATGGTATATAAGAAAATGAATCCAATGTGTATAAAAATATATGCTACACAATTATCTTCCCACTCTCATCCAGAACAATGCCTTTACATTACCTTCACCTCAAGTAAGACACAATTAGGGTAGAAGAGTTTGAAAATCCGTGAATGCATATCTGGGGTGGAAACAGTACTAAGAAACAAATACGTATTTCAGGTGGATGAATATTTCTGAGAATAATCTTGTGAAAAGTTGATTATGAATCCACAACATAAATATGAATGAATTTAGGAGTGTGTAATAAGACACATATTTCATATTTTGAATACTCCTGAGAGTGTATCTATATATATATTTATATACACACACAGAGACAGACATTAAAAATTGCAATATATATGCCAAACGAAATTCACCATGAAATGTATATCATCCACAGATCCAAATATATTCATTTTACTGAACATGGATTTATGTATAATGTTGTTCAACTAGGAAGCTCACTCACATTTGAATTACCAGTTCAAGCAGCGTTTAGGAGGAGTGATCTCTTCTTCCAATTTGTATCTGCCAAGTCAGCCACCTCACAAGAATGTACGTGTGGTACCAGGTAGGATTCTATATGTGCATATAAAAATACGTGTGCTGAATAGGCTACAGAGAAAGGGGGACAGGAATTCACTTATTTGTTAACTTTAAAAACGCATCGAGAACTATTTCAACAAATAATTGACTAGATTTATAACTGCTACACTATACCATGCAAAAGGCAACTCCAACTATAAAACATACCTCCTCTAAACTGCCTGTATTTCTATTCTGTTTGTGTTATTTTTCTCCATCATATTAGGATTAGTAGTCAGAGTCTAATAGGGTATATGTTAGTTTCAGGGATTCAGCATTTCTAATGGAAAATAGGAAATTGAATCCAATGTGTATGCAAATATGTGCTACACAAAAATCTTCCCACTTTCATCCAGAACAATGCCTTGACATTACATTCTCCTCAAGTAAGACACAATTAGAGGATAAGAGTTAGAAAATCTGTGAATATATATCTGGAATGGAAAATACTCTGGAGTTTACAACTTTGGAGGTGGTAGAGAAGATTCTAAAAGTAAGGGACAGGGTAAACATTCCACAAACATGTAGCTCTGCTGGCCTAAATACTTTTTGAGAAACTGCCTCTAAGAGTGGGCACTTGAAGTATTTGATGTTCTGAGGAGATTTAGTTCCTTTGTAGAGAAACCATGAAAGCTGGGTCTGCATCTATGTTACTTGGAGGACATGGTTTCTTATTATCCAATGAACATGAGGCAGCAGTGCTGAATTCTCTCTTTGTAGGTAAACTATGGACACTGGGGTCTAAGTGTCTTTCAGTGTGGACTGTGAAGCCAATTGGTCATCCTCCACTTTTCGTGGTGTTTCTCGCTGCTGCACTGGGAGTTTGGTATTTGCTTCAAAAAATACAAGGAGTTAAAATGGGACAGAGTGGTGGAGGGAGTTCTTTAAGGTGTGGTGAGTCAGGGTCTTCAGGAGAATGCACCAACCAAGGTTCTATCCCATGTAGATTGCCCCCTTGAGAATAGCAACATGATTCTGAACATTGCAGTGAATCCTCTCCATATAACAAGATGCCTTTACATATATGGGTCTGCTGGCTGCACCATGTCAGTCACAAGCCATTTGGAAGCCAATGGCTGATCCACATGGCCGCAACACAGATGTTTTATCACACAATTGCATACCACTGCTCTAGGCCCACTACTCACCAGGCTCCAACTTACTGGCATATCTGTTCTACACCATTTTCATGAAACAAAGTCAATCAAGGCAGTGTCTGGTATACTCAGGATCAGAAACAGGACATCCATAGTATTTCCAGTGCCAGCTGATCATCAAAATATCAAAAATTTCATGGTAATTTTCTAGCCATTTTTCACGGATGAAGTTTGAGGCTCTGAGGGATTCAATTAATTCAGGAACCATTAAATGGTGAAGAAGCTAATTTCAATGAAAGCTCTGGAGCACTCTCACAGGCAAGGTTTCCCTAAGGGTGGCCAAAATGTCACATGAAGCCAGGCCCATTGAGATCTACAATATGAGGTCCATGTGTGTTTTAAACTCAAATATGGCTGCCAAGTCTTTAAGAAAAATTGTATGTTATATCCGGGCTGAAATTCCCAATGTTCTGTGGAAATCCAACCTGGGCCTAGATCTCAGGTTCCAAGGGCGACTCTCATGTGTGGCCTCCTAAAATCCCAACACAATTCATGGCAATACTTCTCTGAGGTCAGTTAAAGAACTCAGTCTCTAAGGGGAATCACACCAGAGTTCAAGCCCAGTGGAACAGTCATCTCTTCCAACCGCCACACAAATGACCACAATTAAAACCAAAACACTCCCACATGGTCCTCATCTTTTTCCATATA
Source organism: Callospermophilus lateralis (assembly GCF_048772815.1). NCBI lineage: Eukaryota > Metazoa > Chordata > Mammalia > Rodentia > Sciuridae > Callospermophilus > Callospermophilus lateralis. The sequence continues at coordinate 264,847 of NW_027512556.1, forward strand.
GACACTCCTTATAACGTCTGGCTGGAGTTTTCAATGAGGTTAACAGCCCAAGTCAGTGTCCAAATTAAGGTCCTGTTCCCCTCATTTGTCTAACATCAAGGTGGCCTGGACACACTTCCTGTAAACCAGGAATGATCAAATAGGCCTGCCATTAATACTGCTTGGCTTTTTCAATTTGAGGCCTTCTGACTCTGTGGTTTAGATTCTTTATGTGAATTTGAGTCATGAGAAAATCCAAGCCCCTCTGCAGAGATTTGAAGAACTCATTTGGCCGAAAGGATTCCTATTCTCACTTGATGGAAGTCAGGATCCTAACAGAGGAAGGTAAAAGAATTCATTCACAATGAGTGAATATTTGCCATTTTGGTTTTGGATGCACACATTTGATCTTTCTTTTGATCCATCAGGTGCTGAGAATCTAAGCCACAGCCTCACACAGGGCCAAGAGGATGATTCAGACACATCTTTTTCCAAAGCAATTAAGCAAAGAGACACAGGTGATGCCCTTCATTTCCATTTGAAAAATGTTTTCCTCAGGCTTCCCAAAGGGGTGCCCAGAGGCAAAGACATCCTGAGATTCAAGGCAACAGAACAATAGGTTAGCAAAAGGCCCAAAGCAGGGTTTCTCCACTGAGACTTTCCTGGTCACACTGATATCTGAGTTTTCTGAGATGCTGGCCATTCCCTTCAGATATCCAGTACATGGCCATGTGACAGAGATTGGAGGTGGTACATATCTTGGACACAAACCCAAGAGCCTATTCTGAAGAGTTGTCAGAATTCAGAAAGAAAACAGGGACTTAATAAGGTAGCAGGTGTTGCCTATCGATATGGAAACCACACTCCATTCATTAAGTGGGCAGGATGAATGCTGGGAAGCTTTCTACTAGAGGGGACACATGCATTGATGCATTCTCTTTTCTAATGTATACAACCACGGACACAGTGGGATACACAGACATAGAAACACTCACCTTGTAAAACGACTTACTAGAAACAGTTCACTGCAAACCAAAGAAACCTCCTTTCCTACCTATTCTCAGAACAGAGACAAAACCACACACCCACACTCAAAAAGACACCTCCTTCCCCCAAGTAGGGCTGTGATTATCCGGAGTGTCCTCTGACAGGTTTGCCATACTATGTTCCCCGGTAATGGTCTGTCCTGTCTCAGATCTGGTCTCCTTGTACAACTCTGTAAAGCAGTCAGGAGCCAGCGGTGAGCCACTACCTGCTTAGTCAGGAAAGGCCCGTGTTCATATCTTTCCTGGCATTTGGCCATCCTCACATCAGTCAGTACCAAGAAGACTGACTCTGTCCTTGGTGATTCCAAACAAATGAGACCACTTGGACTGGGACTGGGACTGGCTCTGGTGCTTGGTTTCCTTGGTCCCAAGTTCAGAAAGTTCCATCAACAAGGAAGTGAGGTAGGTCACTTCCTTTAAGAACTGAATGAGGTCACTGCCTTGGCAACCACTTTGTCCTAACAGTTGCTTCCAAGGGTCCCATGAGATGGAGGCTGCCCCTACTTCCTTTGGCACTTTCACAACTTAGAATGGTATATCAACCTTAGGCACCCGAGAACAGCTCTCCACACAAGCCTGGTTTGGTCCATCTTCTCTACAGTAAGAAGATAGAGGCTGATTCAGACAAAACCCTTCATCCTGACCAGGTTGTTTGCCATGGAAAATGACTTTTTGTCTCTCAGGTCCTTCATTGCTGCCTACATCTTCTCCAGGGATCATTTCTGCATGGACCTTTGAGGTTCTTAACAGGTAGAGCATCCCCTACATTCCTGTATTGTAAGAACAATCTGTCTCTGCTCTTCTGTAAAGTTAGATTGAGTGAACAGTGTATGGTTAGGGTTAATTTCATGTTCGATTTGGGTTAGGAATCATTCTGCTGGATTAATAATGGTATTGGGAACCTGTGATATTTATAAGAATATCGAGGTTAAACATATGTATGAAAACAGAAATTAAAGTAAGATTTGAATCCCAGAAGGGCATTGGGCAATTGATTGGGATATTTAGCTTTGAATTACTATCTGCACACATGTCTCAAATAAATCGATATACAATGGCAGAGGAACTTGAACCTTGGATGATTGAATGCTGAAGAGAACATCCAGTCAAAAGGGATTGTCGGTAGGATTAAGAAGATAGTCGCAGTTATTAATATGGTATTATGTAAAAATGTGGATGTGTAACCGATGTGATTCTGCAACTTGTATTTGGGGTAAAAATGGGAGCTGATAACCCATTTGAATCAAATGTATGGAAGATGATATGCCATGAGCTTTGTAATGTTTTGAACAACCAATAAAAAAAATTAAAAAAAAAAAAAGAAGATAGTCGTTATGTTTAGCAAGTAGAGTTAGTATAGGATATGTAACAAAAGTTCTTTAGCAATTTTTTTCGGGCAGTGAGTGAATATAAATGTCAGCACATATGAAGAAATCAGACACAATGATGAACTGGGGAAAATTTGTAGAAAAGCAGATATCAATAGAGACATTAGGAAATCAGGCAAAGTATAAAGTGAGTGATAGAATAAGACATTTTCAACAAGGTTGAGATTGAATATCTAATCTTAGGAAGAAACAAATATGTAGGTCACCAATAGGATTGACATTTGAGAGCATTAGGCAACATTGACATGGATATTGTTAGTAATCCATGTTCACTTTACATTTAGGCTTTGGTACAATCCTAAGTGGGACCTTTGCATTTTGTTTCCAGAATATTACTGTGATAAAATGTATATGTAGATCAGATGACATGATTTTTTCTTCCACCATTTCTAGGAGCAGTATTTTGAAAATGTATAAATTAGCTTTGGGGGTAAAAAGAGGTGTACCCTGTTTTTATGAATATACAGATAATGCATGAATAGACCTTAATTTCAATAAATAATACAACTTGTTCCACTTTAAATAATGGATTGAATTGATATCTGAAAATATATAAGAAATCTTATATTGATATGCAATCATTCATGACAACCAGTTATACACCTAATGTTAATATTAGGGTACGATTTATCATGAAGTTTGTGTGAGTTTTGCTTCAAATGTGATTATGGAAATCGAAAATAATGTGTTTGGAAAGAAGTCTCATGAAAATGCCAGTCAAGGAACACCGAGGAATTCATGAGTTCTGAAGCAGGAAGTGATTGAAATTGAAAAAAATGACGATAAATTTCCTTACTTGTGGATGAAATATTATAATATGATGTGAATAAACTGAAGAAATAGTAATGTACCAGTGCTGAATAAAAATGAACATCAAAATACACATCATGTCCCACAGGAATCTTCTCGCATTGATGTTAAACTGTGTCAGTTACTGTAGAAATATTAGGATTTCTTTGCACCATTCACCAAAGTTAGTTTTCTTTTTTTTAATTTTTATTTATGCTTGTTCAAAACATTACATAGTTCTTGATATATCATATTCCACACTGTGATTCAAGTGGGTTATGAACTCCCATTTTTACCCCATAAACAGATTGCAGAATCACATCAGTTACACATCCATTGATTTACATATTGCCATACTAGTGTCTGTCGTATTCTGCTGCCTTTCCTAACCTCTACTATCCCCCTCCCCTTACCTCCCCTCTCCTCTTCTCTCTCTACCTCTTTACTGTAATTCATTTCTCCCCCTTGTATAATTTTTTCCTTTCCCTCACCTCCTCTTGTATGTAATTTTGTATAACCCTGAGGGTCTCCTTTTATTTCCATGCAATTTCCCTTCTCTCTCCCTTTCCCTTCCTCCTCTCATCCCTGTTTAATGTTAATTTTCTTCTCATTCTATTCGTCCCTACTCTGTTCTTAGTTAATCTCTTTATATCAAAAAGACATTTGGCATTTGGTTTTAGGGATTGGCTAGCTTCACTTAGCATAATCTGCTCTAATGCCATCCATTTCTCTGTAAAATTTTGTCATTTTTTAATGCAGAGTAATACTCCATTGTGTATAAATGCCTCATTTTTTATCCATTCATCTATGGAAGTGCATCTAGGTTGGTTCCACAGTCTTGCTATTGTAAATTGTGCTGCTATGAACATCAATGTAGCAGTGTCCCTGTAGCATTTTTTTTAGGTCTTTAGGGGATAGACTGAGAAGGGGAATACCTGGGTCAAATGGTGGTTCCATTCCCACCTCTACAAGAAATCTCCATACTGCTTTCCAATTTGGCTGCACCAATTTGCAGTCCCACCAGCAATGTACAAGTGTACCCTTTTCTCCACATCCTCGCCAGCACTTGTTGTTGTTTGAGTTCATAATAAATATCTGGAATGGAAAATGCTCAGGAGTTCACAACCTTGAAGGTGGTAGAGGAGTTTCCAAAATAAGGGACAGGGTAAATACCACAAACATGGAGCTGTGTCGGCCTTAAGACTTCTTGAGAAAATGCCTCTGAGGTTGGGCACTTGAAATATATGTTGTTGTCAGGAGCTTTAGCTTCCTTTGTAGTGAGACCATCAAAGCTGAGTCTGCATCTATGTGACCTGGACGACATGTTTTTTTTTTTTTTATTTTCCTATGAACACGAGGCAGCAGTACTGAATTCTCTCTTTGTAGGCAAACTGGGGCTACTGGGGGCTAAGTGTCTCCCCATGTGGACTGTGAAGCCATTTGATCATCCTTCACATTTAATCATGTTATTTGATGCTGCACTGAAAGTTTGGTATTTACTTTATGAAATAAAGGAGTTTAACTGTGATACAGTGCTGCAGGGAGTTCTGTCATGTGTGGTGGTCAGGATCGGCAGGAGAATGTACCAAGAAGGCTTCTATCACACATAGTTGCCCCCTTGACCATAGCAACATGATTCTGAACATTGCCCTGAAACCTCTCCATACAACAAGATGCCTTTACATCCAAAGGTCTGCTAGCTGCACCATGTCAGTCACAAACCATTTATAAGCCAATGGCAGATCCACGTGGCCCCACCACAGATGTTTTTTCACACACCTACACTCTACTGCTCTTGGCCCACTACTCAGCAGGCTCCAACTTACTGGCATATCTTTTCTACACCATTATCATGAAACTCAGTCAAACCAGGCACTGTCTTGTATACTCATGATAAGCAACAGGACATCAAATGGTTTTCCAGTGCCAGCTGGTCATGGAAATTTCAAAAATTTCATGGTATTTTCTAGCCATTTTTCAAGGATGAAGTTGGAGTTACTGTGGGTTTCAATTCATTCAGGAACCATTAAATATTGAGGAATCTCATTTCAATGGAAGCTCTAGAGAACTCTCACAGGCAAGTCTTCTGAAAGAGTGGCCCAAGGTCACATAAAGCCAGCCACATTGAGGTCTACAATGTGAGGTCCATGTGTGTTTTGACTCTCAACTATTGCTGCCAAGTCTTTCAGAATATAATCAAGTGATATCCTCGCTGAGATTCCCAGTGCTCTGTGGAAAGCCACCCTGGGCCTAGATCTCAGTTTCCAAGGGTGACTCTCATGCGTGGCCTCCGAAAATTCCAACACAATTCATGGCAATACTTCTCTAAGGTCAGTTTCAGAACTCAGTCTCCAAGGGGAATCCCACAAGAGTTGAAACCCAGGTGGACGCAGTCATCTTTTCCCACCGCCACACAAATGACAACAATGAAAACCAAAACACTCTCACATGGCCCTCATGTTCTTCCATATAGACACTAATCATAACCTCTGGCTAGAAGTTTCCATGAGGGGCGCAGACCAAGACACTTTCCAAAATAAGCTCCCTTTCCCCTCATTTGCCGAATGACAGGGTGGCCTACACACCCTTCCTGTGAACCAGAACTGATCAAATAGGCATGGCGTTAATACTGTCATGCTTTTCCAATTTGAGGCCTACTGACTGTCAGGTATAGATTCTTTATGTGATTTGGAGTCATCAGAAAACCCAAGCACTTCTGCAGGGGTTCAAAGAACTCTTTTGAACTAAAGGATCCTGATTCTTACTTGATGAAGGTCAGGAATCTAATAGAGGAAGGCAAGAGACTCATTTGCCATTTCTGTTTTGAATGCACACATGGAATCTATCTTTTGATGCATCAGGTGCTGAGAATCTAAGCCACAACCTCACACAGAACCAAGAGGCTGATTCAGACACATCCTTTTACAAAGCAATTAAGCAAAGAGCCACAGGTGATGCCCATTCATTTTCATTTGAAAACTGTTTTCTTCAGGCTTCACAAAGGGGTGGCTAGAGGCCAAGACCTTCCTGACATTTAGGGCAACAGAAGAACAGGTAAGCAAAAGACACAAAGCAGGGTTTCTCCACTGAGACTTTCCTGGTCACACTGATATCTGAGTTTTCTGAGATGCTTGACATTCACTTCAGCTATCAAGTACATGGCCATGTCACAGAGCTTGGAGGTGGTATATATCTTGGACACAAAACCATGAGCCTATTCTGGAGAGTGGCCAGAATTCAGGAAGAAAACAGGATCTTAGGAAGATAGAAGGTTTTGCCCATCCAGAAGGCAAGCCGCAGTCCATTAATCAATTGTGCAGGATGAATGCTGGGAAGCTTTCTACTAGACAGGACACATCCATTAATTCATTCTCTTTTCTAATGTCTACAACCACAGACACAGTGGGATACACAGACATAGAAACACTTACATGTCAAACGACTTACTAGAAACAGTCCAATCCAAACCAAACAAACCACATTTCCTACCTATTCTCAGAACATGTGACAAGACCACAAAACCACAACCACTCCCACAAAGGCACCTCCTTCCCCCAAGTAGGTCTGTGACTATCCAGAGTGTCCTCTGACTGGTGGGCCATAAAATGTTCTCCCGAAATGTCCTGTCCTGACTCAGGTCTGGTCTCTTTGGCCAACTTTGTGAAGTTGTCAGGAGCCAGCGGTGAGCCACTACCTGCTTTCTCAGAAAAGGTCCCTCTTCAGAGCTCTTCTGGCCTTTGGCCATCCTCACATAGGTAGGTACCAAGAAAGACTGACCCTGTCCTTGGTAAAACTGAACAAGTGAGCCCACTGGGACTGGGACTGAGACTGGCTCTGGGTACCTGTCTTCATGGATCCCAAATTCAGAGAATTCCTTCACCAAGGAAGTGACGTAGGTCACTTCCTTCAGGAACTGAATTAGGTTACTGCCTTGTCAACCAATTTGTCCTAACAGTTGCTTCCAAAGTCCAATGAGTTGGAGGCTGCCCCTTCTTCCAGTAAAACTTTCACAAGTTTGCATGGTATATCAACCATAGGCACCCAAAAAAAGCTCTCCAGATAGACCTGGTTTGGTCCATCTTCTATACATTAAGAAAAGAAATGTTGATTCAGACCCATCCCTTCATGCTAACCAGGTTGTTTGTCATGGAAGATGACTTTTGCTCTCTGACGTCATTCATAGCTGCCTACATTTAATCCAGGGATCATTTCTTTAATGACCTTGGAGGTTCTCAGCAAGTGGAAGATCTCCTAATTTCTGTATTGAAAGACCAACTCTGTCCCTGCTCTTCAGTAAAGATAGATTGAGAGAACAGTGTATGGTCAGGGTTAATAACATGTTCCATTTGGGTTAGGAATCATTCTGCGGGATGAATTATGGTATTGGGAACGTGCGATATTTATAAGAATATAAGTGAAATATAAGTATGAAAACAGACATCTAGGTAATATTTGAAGCCCAGAATTGCATTGGACCCTTGGCTGGGATTCTTAGCTTTGAATTATATTCTGCACAGATGTCTCAGATAAATCAATATACAATGGCATAATTCCTTGTACCTTGGTTGATTGAATGTTGAAGAGAACATCCAGTCAAAAAGAAATAATTTGTAGGATTAGTAAGATTGTTGGTAGGTTTTGAAAGAAGAGTGAGTATAAGATTTGGATGAAAAGATCTTTAGCAATAGGGTTTCGGATAGAGAGTGAATGTAATTGTCAGCACATGTGGAGAGTCTGTCAAAAGGATGAACTGGGGAAAAAAGTAGGAATGCAGATATCAATTGACATTAGGATATCAGGCAAAGTATAAAGTGAGTGATAGAATTATACATTTTCAACAGGGTTGAGTTTGAATATATAATCTTAGGAAGAAACAAACATGTAGTCACCAATAGGATGAACTTTTGAGAGCATTAGGCAATATGGACATGGATGTTTTCCGTAATCCATGCTCACTTTTCATTTAGGCTTTGGTACAAACATAAGTTTGACCTCTTCTTTCTGTGTGCAGAATATTACTGTGGTAAAATGTATATGTAGATCAGGTGACATGAGTATTTCTTCCACCATTTCTGAGAGCAATATTTTGAAGACGTATCAATTATTTTTGGAGGTAAAAATGGTGTACACTGTGTCTATAATTATAGAGATAATGCATGAATAGACCATACTGTAAAGAAATATTATAACTGGTTCTAACTTTAAATAATGGATTGAATTGATATCTGAAAATATACAGAAAATCTTACATTGATATACAATCCTTCATTCCAACCAGTAATATATATAATGGTTATATCAGCATTATGGTTTTTCATGAAGAATGTGTGAGTTTTGCTTCAAAAGTGATTATGGAAATCGGAAATAATGTGTTTGGAAAGAAGTCTCATGAAAAGACCAGTCAAGAAACCTGGAGGAATACATGTGTTTTGAAGCAGAAAGTGATTAAAAGTGAAACAAATGCCTATAAATTTGTGAACTTGTGGATCAAATATATATACTATGATGTGCGTAAACTGAAGAAATAGTAATGTACCACTGTTACATAAAAATGAACGTCAAAATACACATCATGTCCTCTCCCACAGGAATCTACTTGCATTGATGTTAAACTGGGTCAGTTATTGTAGAAATATTAGGATAATGCCGCAGTCTTGCTGGGCACAATCAGCAGCCACTTGTCAAAAGAAACTAACTTTATTTTTAGAACCACACATGCCAAACAAAACAGCCTCTCAGGAAAAAACCTTCAGAGCCCCAACTGCCACCACTGGCTTCCCAAAACCTCTCCCTCCCACAGGAGCCTCTCTCCGCCTCCCACAATACTCCTGCTCTTGAGGGCGATTGGCTGGGTCATGTGGGCGGAGTCAAAAAAAGTCCCCCAATGAGCAGTTTTGTGGTCTGAAAGGGCAGGGAAACAGCCCATTGAGCATCACCGCAGAGGAGCCAATCAGCTAGGTGTTGCTGGGGCCGCTGTGAGCCAATCATCAGCCGGCAGCTGGAAGTTTGCTGGCAGCAGGAATTTTGCTGGGGCCCCTTCGGCTGTGGCTCTCAACATCTTCGCCTCTCTGTTTAAACAACACGCATGTGGCTTAGGGACCGTGCCTGCCTTAGGTTGTCCAATAGTACATATGGTCTTTACCCGTTAAGTTGGTACCATTGCAATTGGATCTTACCCGTCACTGACTACCCGTCCAGTATAGAGCCACACATGTGGAGAGGTCTTTGTACCAGCGGGGGTGGGTGAGGTTCTTTGCCTCACCTCTGTTGGCCCCCCAAATTTTAGCTGGACGATCATGACACGCAGAAGGGAGGAAGATACACCAAGCCAATTGATGGCTCCTTTTGGAAAAATTGTACCACCGATGACATCATCAGCAAATATACCCCAACACTACCACAAGTCGCTGCACCAACAGATAGTTCACAACGCATTTAGGTGAGTTCACAATGTGTCCAGGCAAGTTCTGCAAGCAGTACAGGGATGGCTATTGCAGAAGCTGTAGATTGGTATTATCTTTGATTTCACCTGCACTGGGATGAAGATAGGAACTCTGGCAATAATGTCTAAAGAAAAAAATTATGTAATATTCCAGAAGGCACTAAAACCAAAAAAAAAAATTATGTAACATTCCAGAAGGCACATCAAAAACCAAAGTGGCCCAAAAAGCAGTCATTGAGGATGAAGTCTCTCACTTTCCTCTGTAAGGTTCCTGACCTCCATAAAATGAGAATAGGGATTTATTGGGTCAAATGAGTTCTTCAAAACCCTGCAGAGTGTAGCCAATGGGTTATTGGGTTTTTTCATTACTCCAATTCACATCAAGAATCTATACTCCACAGACAGTAGGCCTCAAATTGGAGAAGCAGAGCAGTATTAAAGTCAGGGTTATTTGATCACTCATGGTTCACAGAATGGGTGTCCAGGCCACCCTGACTTTAGGCAAATGAGAGGAAAGGGAGATTATTTTGGACACTGTCTTGGGCTGTGCCCCTCAAGGAAACGTCAAGCCAGAGGTTATGATGAGTGTCTATATGGAAGAAGATGAGGGCCATTTGGGAGTGTTTTGGTTTTCATTGTGGTCATTTATGTGGCAGTAGGAAAAGATGACTGGGTCCACCAGGGCTTGAACTCTGGTGTGATTCCTCTTAGAGACTGAGTTCTGGAACTGACCTCAGAGAAGTATTGCCATGATTTGTGTTGGGATTTTAGGCGGCCACCCATGAAATTCGCCCTTTGAAACTGAGATCTAGGCCCGGGGTGGCTTTCCACAGAGCACTGGGAATCTCAGACAGAATATCATATGATGTTATTTTGAAATACTTGCCAGACATAGTTGAGAGTCAAAACACACATGGACCTCACATTGTAGACCTCAATTGGCCTGGCTTCATGTGACTATTTGGCCACTCTTTGGAAAGCCTTGCCTGTGAGAGTTCTCCAGAACTTTCATTGAAATGAGCTTCCTCAACATTGAATGATTCCTGAAAGAATTGAAACCCACAATGCCTCCAACTTTATCCTTGTAAAATGGCTAGATAAATACCATAAAATTTTTGAAATTCGCATGATGAGGTGGCACTGGAGAACCTTTGATGTCCTGTTGCTGATCATTAGTGTACCAGACAGTGCCTTGATTGATTGGGTATAATGAAAGTGGTGTAGAACAGAGATGCCGGTTAGATGGAGACTGCGGAGTAGTTGGCCCAGAGTTGTGGTGTGCAGGTGTGTGATAAAATATTTATGGTGGTGCCATGTGGATCTGCCATTGACTTCCAAATGGCTTTTAGCTAACATGGTGCACCCAGCAGACCCTTATATGCAAAGGCATCTTGTTATATGGAGAGGTTTCAGGGAAATGTTCAGAATCAGGTTGCTATGGTCAAGGGGGCAAGCTATGTGGGATAGAAGCCGGGTTAGTGAGTTCTCCTGGAGACTCTGACCCAGCACATGTCACAGAACTCCCTCCAACACTGTGTCCCAGTTGAACTCCTTGTATTTCTTGAAGCAAATACCAAACTCCCAGTTCAGCACCAAGAAACACCATGAAAATTGGAGGATGACTAAATGGCTTCACAGTCCACATGGTTAGACACTTTGGCCCACTGGACTCTGTTTACCTACAAAGAGAGAATTCAGCACTGCTGCCTCAGGTTCATTGGAAAATAAGAAACCATGTTCTCCAAGTCACATAGATTCAGACCCAGCTTTGATGGTTTCACTACAAATGAAGACAAAGCTCCTGACAACAATATATATTTCAAGTGCCACACCTCAGAGGCAGATTCTCCAGAAGTCTTTTTTCCAGCAGAGCTCCATGGTTGTGGAGTGTTTACCCAATCCCTTACTTCTGGAAACTCCTCTACCTGCTCCCAGGTTGAGAACTCCTGAGAATTTTCCATTCCAGATATGTATTCACAGATTTTCTAACTCTTCTTCTCTAATTGTGTCTCACTTGGGGCAAAGGTAATGTCAAGGCATTGTTCTAGGTGAGAGTGGGAAGATTATTTTGAAGCACATATTTGCATACACATTGGATACATTATCCTATTTTCCATTTGCAATACTGAATTTCTGACACTAACCCATACCCTACTAGACTATGACTACTATCCTAAAATGATGGAGAAAAAGAAACCTAACAGAATAGAAATACAGGCCTTTTGTAGGAGGCATGGTGTATACTTGGATTTTCCTTTTCCTTTATCAAGGATATGTGTTATAAATCTAGTCAACTTTTCATTGTAATATTTCTCCATGAGTTTTCAAAGTTAACACATATGTAAATTCCTGTCTCCTTTTCTCTGTAGCCTCTTTAGAACATGTATATTTTTATGCATATATAGACTCCTACCTGGTAACACACGTAAATTCTTGTGATCTCACTAACTTTGGAATATACAAATTATGAGAATAGATCACTTCCCCTAAATACTGATGGAACTGAAAATTCAAACTATGGGTGAGCTTCCTAGTGAACAACATCATACATAAATCCATGTTCAGTAAAATGAATATTTTTAGATATGTGGATGATATATATTTCATGATAAATTTCGATTGGCATATATATTGCTACATTTTATTGTTGTGTGTGTGTGTGTGTATATATATATATATATATATATATATATATATATATATATATACCAGATTTTCCAGATTTTCCAAAATATGAAATATATGTGTCTTATTATACACTCCCTAAATTCATTCAAGTTCATGTATGCGATTTAAAATCAACATTTAACATGATTATCATCAGTCTGGCTGGGCACAATTCAGGAGCCAATTGTCAAAAGAAACAAACTTTATTTTTAGAACCACACAAGCCAAACAAAACAGCTTCTCAGGAAAAACCCTCAGAGCCCAACTGCCACCACAGTCTTCCCACAAGCCTCTCCCTCAACCACAAGCCTCCTCCTTTTGAGGCCAATTGGCTGGGTCACATGGGCGGAGCCAAAAAGGTCCACCAATGAGCAGCTCCGTTGTCTGAAAGGGCAGGGAAACATCCCATTGAGCATCACCACAGAGGAGCCAATCAGCTAGATGTTGCTGGGGCCGCTGTGGAGCCAATCATCAGCCGGCAGCTGGAAGTTTGCTGGCAGCTGGAGGTTTCCTGGGGCCCCTTTGGCTGTGGCTCTCAACATCTCCCCCTCTCTGTTTAAACAACGAGCATGTGGCTTAGGGACCATGCCTGCCTTAGGTTGTGCAGTAGTACATATGGTATTTACTGGAGACCCTTGGCTGTGGCTATCAACAGGATTTGTATGTACCATTCACTGAAGTTAGTTTTCAGTACTAGGAAACAAATATGTATTTCAGGTGGATAAATATTTCTGAGAAAAATCTTGTGAAAAGTTGATTATAAATCCACATACTTGAACATAAATGAATTTAGGGAGTGTAAATAAGATACATATATTTCATATTTTGAAAAATCTGGAGAGAGTGTGTGTGTGTGTGTGTGTGTGTGTGTACACACACACAGACACATACAGATATTAAAATGTAGCAACATATATGCAAATCTAAATTCACTATGAAATATACATCAATCACAGATCCAAAAATATTCAATTTTCTTAACAGGGATTTATGTATAATGTTTTTCTACTAGGAAGCTCACCCATTATTTGAATTATCAGTTCCAACAGCGTTTAGGAGGAGTGATGTCTTCTCACAAATTGTATCTCCCAAGTCAGTCACCTCACAAGAATGTAGGTGTGACACCAGGTAGGATTTGATATGTGCATATAAAAATACATGTGCTGAATAGGCTACAGACAAAGGGAGACAGGAATTCACATATTTGTTAACTTTAAAAACACATGGAGATCTATTTCAATTAAAAATAGACTGGATTTATAACACCTGACATTTATCATGCAAAAGGCAAGATCAATTATACACCATGCCTCCTCTGAACTGCTTGTATTTCAATTCTGTTTGTGTTACTTTTCTGCATGATATTAGAATTAGTAGTCAGAGTCTAGTAGGGTATGGGTTCGTGTCAGGGATTCAGTATTTCGAATGGAAAATTGGAAAATGAATCCAATGTGTATGCAAATACGTGCTACACACAAAAAATTCCCACTTTCATTCAGAACAATGGCTTGAAATAACCACGCTCCATGTAAGAAACAATTAGAGGAGAAGAGTTAGAAAATCTGTGAATACATACGTAGAATGGAAAATGCTCAGTAGTTCACAACCTTTGAGGTGGAAGAGACGTTTCCAAACCTTAGGGACAGGGTAAAACTCCACAAACATGGATCTCTGCTGGCCTAAACACTTCTGGAGATACTGACAATGAGGTTGGGTTCTTGAAATATATGTTGTTTTCAGAAGCTTTAGCTTCCTTTGTAGTGAGACCATCAAACTTGGGTCTGCATTTTTGTGACCTGGAGGACATGAATTCTTATTGTCCAATGAACATGAGGCAGCAGTGCTGAATTCACTCTTTGTAACTAAACTGTGGCCAATGGGGGATAAGTGTCTCCCCGTCTGGACTTTGAAATCATTTGGTCATCCTCCACTTTTCGTGGTGTTTCTTGCTCCTGCAGTGGGTGTTTTGTATTTGGTTCATGACATACAAGGAGTTAAACTGGGACACAATGCTGGAGGGAGTCCTGTAACGTATGGTGTGTCAGGGTCTGCAGGAGAATGCACCAACCAGGCTTCTATCCCCCATTGCTTGCCCCCTTTACCATAGGAACTTGATTCTGAACATTGCCCTGAAAACTCTCCATGTAACATGATGCCTTTACATACAAAGTTCTGCTAGCTGCACCATGTCAGTCACAAGCCATTTGGAAGCCAATGTAAGATCCACATGACCCCACCACAGATGTATTGTCACACACCTGCACACAACTGCTCTTGGCCTGCCATAAATACTGCTCTGCTTCTCCAATTTGAGGCCTACTTACTGTCAGGTATAGATTCTTTATGTGATTTGGCATCATGAGACAACCCAAGCAGTTCTGCAGGACTTTGAAGAACTCATTTGATCCAAAGGATCCCTATTCTCACTTGATGGAGGTCAGGAACCAAACAGAAGAAGGCAAGAGACTTCATCCACAATGACAGATTTTTTGCCATTTTGGTTTTGGATGCACACATGGGATCTTCTTTAGATCTCTCAGGAGCTGAGAATCTTAGCCACAGCCTCAAACAGGGCCTAGTGTCTGACTAAGACACATCCCTTTCCAGAGAAATTAAGCAAAGAGCCACAGGTGCTGCCCATTCATTTCCATTTGGAAACTGTTTCTTCACGCTTCACAAAGGGGTGGCCTGAGGCAAAGACCTTCCTGACATTCAAGGCAACAGAAACATAGATAAGCAAATGGAGCCAAGCAGGGTTTCTCCACTGAGACTTTACTGGTCACACTGATATCTGAGTTTTCTGAGATGTTCCCATTCCCTTCAGCTATCAAGGACATGGCCATGTCACAGAGTTTGGAGGTGGTACATATCTTGGACAATAAACCATGATACTATTCTGGAGAGTAGCCAGAATTCAGGAAGAAAACAGCAACTTAGGAAGTTAGTAGGTGTTTCCCATCCATAAGGCAAGCAACAGTCCATTAATCAATTGTGCAGGATGAATGCTGTGAAGCTTTCTACTATACAGGACACCTCCATTGATGCATTCTCGTTTCTAATGTCTAAAACCACGGACACAGTGGCTACACAGACATAGAAACACTCGCCTTGTCTATAGACTTACTAGAAACAGTCGACTCCAAACCAAACCAACCACCTTTCCTACCTATTCTCAGAACATGAAACAAAACCGCAAACTCACACCCACAACCAAAAAGGCACCTCCTTCCCAAAAATAGGTCTTTAACTATCTGGAGTGTCCTCTGACTGGTGGGCCATACTATGTTCCACTCGAAATGGCCTGTCTGGTCTCAGATCTTGTCTCCTTGGCCAACTCTGTTATTCTGCGAGGAGCCTGCTGTTAGCCACAACCTGCTGTCTCAAGAAAGGCCCCTCTTCAGAGCTCTACTGGCATTTGGCCATCCTCACATCAGTAGGTACCAAGAAGGCCTGACTCTGTACTTGGTAAATCCAAACAAGTGAGCCCACTGGGACTGGGACTGGGACTGGCTCTTGGTGCCTGGCTTCTTGCATCCCAATTTCAGAGAGTTCCATCACCAAGGAAATGAGGTATGTCACTTTCTTTGCAACTGAATGAGGTCACTGCCTTGGCAACAACTTTGTCCTAAGACTTGCTTCCAATGGTTCCATGAGTTGGAGGGTGCCCCTACTTCCTGTGACAATTTGACTAGTTAGAATGGTATATCAAAATAGACACCATGGAACAGCTCTACACGCAGGCCTGGTTAGGTTCATCTTCTCTACATTAAGAAGAGAGAGTCTGATGCATACACATCCCTTCATCCTGTCCAGGTTGTTTGCCATGGAAGATGGCTTTTGCTCATGCAGGTCCTTCATAGCTGCCTACATCTTCTCCAGGGATCATTTCTGCATCGAACTTTGAGGTTCTCAGCAGTTGGAAGATAACCTACATCCCTAATTGAAAGAATAGCCCTGTCCCTGCTCTTTTGTAATGTTAGATTGAGGCAACAGTGTATGGTTAGGGTTAATAACACGTTCGATTTGGGTTAGGAATCATTCTGCGGGATGAATAAGGTTATTGGGAACCTGCAATATATAGAAATATAGTGGTTAAATATAAGTATGAAAACAGAAATCTAGGTAAGATTTGAAGCTCAGAAGTGCATTTGGCAATAGATTGGGACACGTAGCTTTGAATTATGTTCTGCATACATGTTTCAGAAAAATCGATATACAATGGCATAGGACCTTGTACCTCAGATGATTGAATGTAGTAGAGTACATCCACTCAAAAAGGGATAGTCGATAGGATCAGGAAGATAGTCAGTATGTTTCAGAAGAAGATAGAGTATAGGATTTGGACCAAAGTTCATTAGCAATAGGGTTTCGGTTAGAGAGTGAATGTCAATGTCAGCACATGTGAAGGGTCAGTCACAATGTTGAACTGGAAAAAATATGTAGGAAAGTAGATATCAATAGAGACATTAGGAAATCAGGCAAAGTATAAAGTGAGTGAAAAAACTAGACATTTCCAATAGTTTTGAGGTTGAATATATAATCTTAGGAAGAAACAAAAATGTGGTCACCAATAGGATTGACATTTGAGAGCATTAGGCAACCTGGATATGGATGTTTTTAGTAATCCATGTTCAGTTTCCATTTAGGCTTTGGTACAATCATACGTGTGACTTTTGCATTTTGTGTCCAGAATATTACTATGATAACATGCATATGTAGATCAGGTGACATGAGTATTTCTTCCACCATTTCTGGGAGCAATATTTAGAAGACTAATAAATTAGTATTGGGGGTACTAAGAGGTGTACCCTGTGTCTATGAATATAGAGATAATGCATGAATAGACAATATAGTGAATAAATAATATAACTGGTTCCACTTTAAATAATGGAATAAACTGATATAAGAGAATATATAAAAAATACTATATTGTTATAAAATCATTCATTCCAACCAGTTATACATCTAGTGGTGATATTATAGTTATGGTTTATCATGAAGTGAGTGTCAGTTTTGCTTCAAAAGTGATAAAAAAAATCAAAAATAATATATTTCGAAAGAAGTCTCATTATAAGACCAGTCAAGAAACCTGGAAGAATCCATGTGTTCTGAAGCAGGAAGTGATTGAAAGTGAAACAAATGCCTATAAGTTTGCTAACTTGTGGATGAAATATATATCCTATGATGTGCATAAATTGAAGAAATAGTAATGTACCAGTGTTGAATTAAAATGAATTTCAAAATACACATCATGTCACATAGGAATGTACTTGCATTGATGTTAAACTGGGTCAGTTACTGTAGAATTATTAGTATTTGTATGCAACATTAACTGAAGTTAGTTTTCAGTACTGGAAACAATATGTATTTCAGGTGGATGAATATTTCTGAGAATGATCTTGTGAAAAGTTGATTATAAATCCATATACATGAACATGAATGAATTTAGGGAGTGTATATAAGACACATATATTTCATATTTTGAAAAATCTGGAGAGTGTATATATATATATATATATATATATATATATATATATATATATATACAAAAAAACACACACAGACAATAAATTAGCAATTAAATTTATCATGAAATATATATCCTCCACAGATGCAAAATTATTTCTTTTAGAACATGTATTTATGTATAATGTTGTTCTTCTAGGAAACACACCCCTAGGTTAAATTTTCAGTTCCAACAGAGTTTAACAGGAGTGATCACTTCTCACAAATTGTATTTGCCAAATTAGCCAGCTCACAAAATGTAGGTGTGATACAAGGTAGTGTTCTATATGTGCATTTGAAAATACATGTGCTGAATAGGCTACAGAGAAAGGGAGATAGGTATTCACATATTTGTTAACATTAAAAACACATGGAGAACTATTTCAATTAAAAATTGACTAGATTTATAACACCTACAATTAATCATGCAAAAAACAAGTCCAACTATACACTATGATTCCTCTGAACTGCTTGTATTCCTATTCTGTTTGTGTTATTTTTCTCCATCATATTAGGAGTAGTAGTCAGAGTCTATTAGGGTATGCGTTAGTGTCAAGGATTCAGTATTTCGAATGGAAATATGGAAAATGACTCTAATTGGTATGCAAATATGTGCTACACAAAAATGTTCACACTCTCATCCAGAAGATTGCCTTGACATTACCTTAGTTCCAAGTAAGATACAATTAGAGGAGAAAAGTTAGAAAATCTGTAAATACATATCAGGAATAAAAAATGCTCAGGAGTTCACAAACTTGTAGGTGGTAGAGGAGTTTCCAAAAGTAAGGGACAGGGTAAACACTCCACAAACATTGAGCTCTGCTTTTGTAAAGACTTCTTGAGAAACTCTCTGAGGTTGGGCTCTTAAAATACATGTTGTTGTCAGGAGCTTTAGCTTCCTTTGTTGTGTGACCATCAAATCTGGGTGTGCAAATATGTGACCTGAAGGACATTGTTTCTAATTTTCCAATGAAAATGAGGCAGCAGTGCTGAATACTCTTTTTGTAGTTAAACTATGGCCACTGGGGTGTAAGTGTCTCCCCGGGTTGACTGTGAAGCCATTTGGTCATGCTCCAATTTTCGTGGTGTTACTCCTTGGTGCACTGGGAGTTTGGTATTTGCTTCATGAAATACAAGGAGTTCAACTGGGACACAGTGCTGGAGGGAGTTCTGTCACGTGTGGAGGGACACAGTCTGCATGAGAATGCACCAACCAGGATTCTGTCCCACATAGGTTGCCCCTTTGTCCATAGCAACCTGATTGTGAACATTGCCCAGAAACCTATCCATATAACAAGATGCCTTTACATATAAGGGTCTGCTGGCTGTACCCTGTCAGTCACAAGGCAATTGGAAGCCAATGGCAGATCCACATGCCCCAACACACATGTTTTATCACACACCTTCACACCTATGCTCTAGTCCCACTAATGAACAGGCTCCAACATACTGGCATCACTGTTCTACACAATTTTCATGAAACCCAGTCAGTCAAGGCACTGTGAGATACACTCATGATCAGCAACAGGACATCCAAAAGTTTTCCAGTGCCACCTGGTTATGGGAATTTCAAAAGTCTCATGGTATTTATCAAGCCATTTTTTGAGGATAAAGTTGGAGGCTCTGTGGGTTTCAATTCATTCAGGAACCATTAAATGTTGAAGAAGCTCATTTCAATGAAAGATCTTGAGAACACTCACAGGCAAGTCTTCCCAAAGAGTGGCCAAAAGGTCACATGAAGTCAGGCCTATTGAGGTCTACAATGTGAGGTCCATGTGTGTTTTGACTCTCAACTGTGGCTTTAAAGAATTTCAGAATAAAATCATGTGATATCCAGGCTGAGATTCCCAGTGCTCTGGGCAAAGCCACCCTGCACCTAGATCTCCCTGCACCACAATTAATACCTGAGATCTAGGTTGCATGGCCTAGTAAAATCCAAACACAATTCATGACAATACTTCTCTGATGTCACTTCTAGAATTCAGTCTCTAAGGAGAATCATACCAGAGTTCAAGCCCAGGTGGACCCAGTCATCTGTTCCAAGCGCCAAACAAATTACCACAATTCAAAACAAAATGCTCCCACATGCCCCTTATCTTCTTCAATTTGAGGCCAAATGACTGTGGGGTTTAGATTCTTTATGTAAATTGGATTCATGTGAAAACCCAAGCACCTATGGGCTAAACTCTGCAGGGCTTTAAAGAACTCATTTGACCCAAAGGATCCCTATTTTCACTTGATGGATGTCAGGGCCATTAGAGAGGAAGGTGAGAGTCTTCATCCACAATAACTGCTCTTTTGGCCATTTTGGTTTTGGATGCACCCATGGGATCTTTCTTTAGATCCATCAGGTGCTGAGAATCTAAGCCACAGCCTCACACAGGGCCAAGAGGCTGATTCAGACACATCTCTTTCCAAAGCAATTAAGCAAAGAGCAAAACACACACAGACATTATAAAGTGGCAATATATATGCCAATTGAAATTCATGATGAAATATATATCGTCCACAGATCCAAAAATATTAATTTTACTGAACATGGATTTATGAATAATGTTGTTCAACTAGAAAGGTTACCCTTAGGCTGAATTTTATGATCCAATAGCGTTTAGGAGGAGTGATCTCTTGTCATAATTTGTATCTGCCATGTCAGCCACCTCACAAGAATGTATATGTGATACCAGGTAGGATTCAATATGTTTATATAAAAATACATGTGATGAATAGGCTACAGAGAAAAGGATACAGGAATTCACATATTTATTAACTTTAAAAACACAAGGAGAACTATTTCAATTAAAAATTAACTAGATTTATAACACCTACCCTACATAATGCAAAAGGCAAGTCCAACTATACACCATGCCTCTTCTGAACTGCTTGTATTTCTATTGTGTTTGTATGCACTGTGGGTTTCAAGAACCATTAAATGTTGAGGAAGCTCATTTCAATGAAACTCTGGAGAACTCTCATAGGCAAGGCTTCCCAAAGAGTGACCAAAAGGTTAGATATAGCCAGGCCCATTGAGGTCTACAATGTGAGGTCCATGTGTGTTTTGACTCTCAACTATGGCTACCAAGTCTTTAAGAATAAAATCATGGGATATCTTTGCTGAAATTCCCAGTGCTCTGTGGAAAGCCACCCTCGGCCTTGGTCTTAGTTTCCAAGGGCGACTCTCATGCTTGACCTCTTAAAATATCACCACAATTCATGGCAATACTTCTTTGAGTTCAGTTCCAGAAGTCAGTCTCTAAGGGGAATCACGCAAGAATTCAAGCCCAGGTGGACCCAGTCATCTCTTCCAACCGTCACACAAATGACCACAATTAATACCAAAACACTCTCACATGGCCCTCCTCTTCTTCTATAAAGGCACTCATCATAACATCTGGCTGGAGGTTTCCATGAGGGGCACAGCCCAAGACAGTGTCCCAAATAAGCTCCCTTGCCACTCATTTGCCTAAATTCAGGGTGGCTTGGACACCCTTCTTGTGCACCAGGAGTGATCTGAAAGGGTAAAATAAATTGAAATTAAAGTGTAAAAGTTGAAGTGTAAAAGACCGGGTTTTGTAAAGTTTCTAAGCTGCAAGGCCTGAGTTAAAATGTAAAGGACCAGGTATTGTTAAGTTCCTATGCTACATGCAAAACCTAAAATTCCTGTAGCTTGTAGTACAATTCCAGACTGCCCAGTAAATATTCCCCCTGACCGCCTGGTTGTTTAATAACCTAGGACCCTGTGTGGCCTGGCACATAGGCATCGCAAGGCCTAAACCAATCTGTTTGAATGTGTACCTCGCTTTAGAACTCACCTATCACTCCCGCCTGACCTGTTCCTGCCAATGAATAAACTAATCATGTTTAGGAATTGTTGTTTGATTTTTCTGCGGTGTATGTTGATTTCTTAAAGGAGACTGTGATATATGTAAAGTCCCGCCCTCCCCAAAAAGTGTACTTAAGCACTGCTCAACCCCTGCTCGGGGCTCTGGGCTGCTCTCCCTTCTTGAGTGAGCACGTAGCCCCAGCATGCTGGATTGGATCCTCAATGAACGCCTTTTTCTGTTGCATGAGCCGCGTTCTCTTGGTGGTCTCTTCCTCCGACGTTCACCGGACCCTTACATTTGGTGCGTTGGCCAGGAATCACGCAGCATAGGACAAGGACACACCAACAGACCCCTCTGGAGGTAAGTAAGGTGCTTCTTTTCATTTTTCCTTGTGATAACTCAGAGCTTTTTGTTCAGGTTCCATTTTTCCGTTTTTGGTTTGGGTTGGCAGAGTGGCTTCCAGCGGAGAATGTAAGTTCCCCCTGTCAGTGGTGGACAAACGTGTCCTAAAGCCACAGGCCATGTCCTTGCAAGGGATGCCTTGGAGGACTCGGGGAGTGACGGATGTGCTCTCATTAGGTGAGGAGGGATGAATGAGCCCACATTAGGTGACTCTGCTGGCAACCCATCATATCTTGCTGACTACTTTTTTCTCTCAGGTTGAATTCACTGTCTGTCTTTGTGGTCTAACCCATCAGGTTTTGACAGTTACTAGGTTCTAATCTTTACTTCTGAACTCGTGTTAAATGTTAACTGTGTGTACATGTTTGTGTCACGTTTGTATTGTCCTTGTCTCTGTTTGAGAATCTCTCATTATGGGACAAAGCCATTCCATGCCTCTTTCCTTGAAGCCATTCCTGGTCCCTGCCTCCAATCCGACCCCTTCACCCAGGATCCTATCACTCAAACCTTCTACTCCTCCCCCTCTTCCCTCCATTCTCTCTGAGTCACAAGATTGTAGATCTTGGGGTTGTGAACAAACGGGAGCTGCATGATGGTCTTTGTGTGTCATTTTATCTGTGTTTCTGTTAAATGTGATGGCATTGTTTGGTCCGATGCAGAGTCCCGAGTTCCAACCTGCATTACATATGTGGAAGTTACTTTAGCTAAATTTTAAACTAATGCTTCTCCTGTGAGGGACCAAAAGTCAATAGAACCGCCAGTTTTTCTGTTCTCACCTTTTCACCTCTCTTAGCTGTGCTTTAAAGAACTTTGATAAACTTTACTCCCCTTTGTTAAGCAACATTACGGAAGCAGTGATTTCTTTTCTTCCCGTAGTTGGATTGAGCATGCCCACTGCAGAGGGAAATGTCTGGGGTCTAAGAACTTTGATATCTCGCTTAAACTTTTCTCAAAACCCTGTTCTCATTATTAAATTGGCATTAATTGGCTTTGGGATGGGAACCAAGCCTTCAGTCATAAATTTTGACACCCCAGAGGGGACTTTAAATAAACCCCACTCTGCCCTCTTGGGGAAGCCTAGCACTCAAAACAACTGAAGCAGAGAATGAAATTTTTGGGAGCTGACTACTGCAAAGTTGGGAGACATAGAATATGCCTGGTGCCTGGGGTCAAAGCAAACCAGAGGAACTAATCCTGTAAGTAAATGGTGAGGCTAAGGGACTCCCAGCAGCTGCCAGATCCATTTTGCTGTGGGGAACTCCCTTATTCCTTACGTGCACTTTAAGGATTTCTCCACCTCTGTTTACTTAACAAAAGGGACAATGAATGCATTAATATTTTGATATTATAGATTGTTTCTTGGGGATGATCTAGGGTGAATGTGTATCTAGAAATGATTTTTTTTATTTTAACCATCTGGTATCTAAATGGGTTTCTAAAGCATTGCACTATCTTACACTTAAAAGTTGGGTTTAAACAATTGTTTAGTTTGATTTCAGGTAGTTCATGCTAGGAAACTTAAATACTTAGGGTAAAAAAAAAATAAAGAGTTTTAATTTTGAACTAGACAGCCTGAAAAAATTTCACTAGATATATCAGTGCATTAACTTGGGAAGAGATAATAAATTATGATATGGTATCTATTCCCATCAGTGTGTAAGATTTTAAAAAATGGTACTAAATTAAAACGTTGGTCTGGCTTATTGAAATGACATTAATTAGCAACAGTCTTGGAAATTTTTAAAGCTTAATTTCGGATACACATGGTAGCATGTGGTTCTTTTTAAAAATTTTTCAGCCAATTTAATTTAACTTAATACTATTAGAAACTTCATAACAAAGAAAGGGGCTTAATGATCCTATAGAAACTTCTTCTGATGGTGGCATTAATATTATCAAAAAATGATCCTATTTTCAGTTTTGTGTGAGCAAGTTTTTCTAGTGTAGAAAAATCTAAAGAAATAAAATTTTGAGAATTACATCTTAAACTTGCATCAAAATTTTCAACATCCAAACCTGGAAATTATGACTTATAGATAAATGCCTTAGGCGTGAGGTTTCTTCTCAGAATTCCAGTCTTTCCAGTTTTCCAGACCTCAGCCAGGACTTACTTTGATATGCAAATAAAAGAAGCCTGCAGCACTCAGCAGGAGACAGATAAAAAGAGTAAATGTGTCTTTTTACCTGAACTCAAACTAGACCTAACCAAAAAAGTATATAATATGGTATTTACTAATTACTGGCCAGTCATCATTTTTAGGACTCTTGCTTTTCTTAGATTCTGTAATTTTTTTTTTGAGCTCATGATCTTGATTCTGCTGATGGGTTAATGTTTTCTGATCAGTTCTATTTTTGATCGACTCTGGAGTTTTCAGCATTGCAATGGAGATTTCACCTGAAAAAAGCTACAAGGCCTTTACTATTGTGT
Source organism: Callospermophilus lateralis (assembly GCF_048772815.1). Lineage (NCBI taxonomy): Eukaryota > Metazoa > Chordata > Mammalia > Rodentia > Sciuridae > Callospermophilus > Callospermophilus lateralis. The sequence continues at coordinate 289,314 of NW_027512556.1, forward strand.
TATGTGTTACATTTGTGTTACGTGTTGTATGTTGGTATGTCTGTATGTGTGTATGTCCATATATCATGCAGGGATATGACAATTGACAGATGAGGAGCCCTCATGAAAAATTTAAAAATGTATCCAAATGTCTTTGATTCACGTGATTCATATGTTTTAATTCAAATTGGGTAAACAGATAAAAATAAAGATGTCTTTAAAATTAGGCCAATAAGTTTTCTAGGTTTTCAAAAAGGCCCTAATAAAATGTAGATGTCTATAAAATAATCTGCTTAAATTCAGAAATTGAAAAGCATTGTATTGAAATGTGAACAGAAAGAGGTTAGTAGATGGAAAAGAGAAACTAAAAGGTTCTAGATATAGATATAATAGAGGAAAAACGTGTTTCTGGATAAGAGAGTCTATATGATTAAGTAATTAAAAGGGTTTAAGTAAATAATAAAAAAAGGTGTGTGTAACTTGGTTATATGTGTAAGTTTTGAGCAAGTAATCTTAAAAAATTAAACAGCTGGTAAAACAAGTACTGTTTTTATAAAATTGTGCCATGTTATTTCTTTAAAATCTAAACTTGTTTAATACAAAAACATCAATGTAATTGTGGTGTTAATGTGTTCATATCTTCCAGGTATACAAGTCTGTAAGGTAGAAGCTTGCAAAGACCATTGTATCAAGCTGGTGTTCTAAGGTTGTATGGTAATTCTAGGCTTAAAAGAAAAACATGTTGGAGTGTTGGAGATTTATGTATATCATTTGTGTTCTATAATTGGACTTGTTATCAATAAGATATGTACAGTTCCATGTTACTTTTTACACTGAGATACAATCTAAAAGTATTTTTAACTTAATGAGAGCCAAATCTGTGAAGGTTTTATTGTAAACTCAAAGGTAATGCCCATTCATTTCCATGTGAAAACTGTTTTCTTCAGGCTTCACAAAGGGGTGGCCTGAGACAAAGACTTTCCTGATATTCAGGGCAACATAACAATAGGTAATCAAAAGGCCCAAAGCAGGGTTTCTCCACTGAGACTTTACTGGCTACACTGATATCTGAGTTTTCTGAGATGCTTGCCATTCCCTTCAGCTACCAGTACATGGCCATGTCACAGAGCTTGGAAGTGGTACATATATTTGACACAAAATCATGAGCCTATTCTGGAGAGTGGCCAGAATTCAGGAAGAAAACAGGAACGTAGGAAGATAGTTGGTGTTGCCCATTGATAAGGCAAGCCACACTCCATTTATAAATTGTGCCGGATGAATGCTGGGAAGTTTTCTCCTTGAGAGGATACACCCATTGAGGCATTATCTTTTCTAATGTCTACAACCACGAAAACAGTGGGATACACAGACCTAAAAACACTCGCCTTGTCAAAGGACTAACTAGAAACAGTCCACTCCAAACCAAACACACCCCCTTTCCTAACTATTCTCAGAACAAAAGAAAAAACCACAAACCCACACCCACAACCACAAAGGCACCTCCTTCTCCCAAGTGGGTCTGGAACTATCCAGAGTGTCCTCTGACTGGAGGGCCATACTATGTTCCCCAGAAATGGTCTGTCGTGTCTCAGATCTGGACTCCTTGGTCAACTCTGTGAAGTTGTCAGGAGCCAGCAGTGAGCCTCTATCTGTTTTCTCCGGAAGGGCCCCTCTTCAGAATTTTTCTGGAATTTGGCCATTCTCACATAAGTAGGTACCACAAAAGACTGACTCTGTCCTTGGAAAATCCAAACAAGTAAGAACACTGGAACTGGTGCTGGGACTGGGCCTGGGTGCCTAGATTCCTGGAACCCAAATTTGGAGAGTTCCATCAACAAGGATGTGAGGTGAGGTCACTTCCTTTAGTAACTGAGTGAGGTCACTGCCTTGGCAACCAACTTGTCCTAACATTTGCTTCCTAAGGTCTCATAACATGGAGGATGTCCCTACTTCCTGTGACACTTTCACAAGTTAGAATGGTAAAGAAACAATAGTCACCTCTGAACAGCTCTCCACACAGGCCTCTCCTCTACATTAAGAAGAGAGAATCTGATTCAGACACAACCCTTCATCCTGACCAGGCTGTTTGCCATGGAAGATGCCTTTTGCTCTCTCAGATCCTTCATAGCTGCCTACATCTTCTCCAGGGTTCATTTCTGCATGGAACTTTGAAGTTTTCAGCAGGTGGAAGATCCCCTGCATTCCTGTATTGTAAGACCAAATCTTTCCCTGCTTTTCTGAACACTTAGATTGAGGGAACAGTGTATGGTTAGGGTTAACAATATGTTCAATTAAAACCAAAATACTCCCACATGGCCCTCATATTCTTCCATGTAGACATTCATCATAACCTCTGGCTGGAGGTTTCCATAAGGGGCGCAGCCCAAGACAGTGTCCAAAATAAGTTCCCTTGCCCCTCATTTTCCTAAAGTCAGGGTTTCCTGGACACCCTTCCTGTAAACCAGGATTGATCAAATAGGCCTGCCAGTAATACTGCTCTGTTTCTTCATTTTGAAGCCTACTGACTGTGAGGTATAGATTCTTTATGTGATTTGGAGTCATGTGAGAACCCAAGCACTGCTGCAGGGCTTTGAAGAACTCATTTGTCTCAAAGGATCCCTATACTTACTTAATGGAGGTCAGGAACCTAACAGAGGAAGCAAGAGACTTCATCCACAATGACTGATCTTTTTGCCATTTTGGTTTTGGATGCACACATGGGATCTTTCTTTAGATCCATCAGGTGCTGATAATCAAAGCCACAGCCTCTCTCAGAGCCGAAAGGATGATTCAGACACATCCCTTTCCAAAGCAATTAAGCAAAGAGCCACAGGTGATGCTCATTCATTTCCAATTGAAAGCACTTTTCTTCAGGCTTCACAAACTGGTGGCCTGAGGAAAAGACCTTCCTGACATTCAGGTCAACAGAACAGTAGGTAAGCAAAAGGCACAAAGCAGGGTTTCTCTACTGAGATTTTACTGGTCACACTGATATCCGAGTTTTCAGAGATGCTCCCAATTCCCTTCATCTATCCAGTACATGGCCATGTCACAGAACTCGACGGAGGTCCATATCTTGAACAAAAAAACATGAGCCTATTCTGGAGAGTGGCCAGAATTCAGGAAGAAAACAGGAACTAAGGAAAGAAGTAGGTGTTGTCTACAACCACGAAAACAGTGGGATACACAGACCTAAAAACACTCGCCTTGTCAAATGACTTACTAAAAACAGTCCACTCCAAACCAAACATACTGCCTTTCCTACCTATTCTCAGAACATGATAAAAAAACACAAATTCACACCCACACCCACAAAGGCACCTCCTTCCCCCAAGTAGGTCTGTGACTATCCAGAGTGTCCTCAGACTGATGGGCCTTACTCTGCTCCCTCGAAATGGACTGTCCTGTCTCAGATCAGGTCTCCTTTACCAACTCTGTAAAGTTTTCAGCATCAATCAGTGAGTCACTACCTGCTTTCTCAGGAAAAGCCCCTCTTCAGAGCTTTCCTGGCATTTAGCCATCCACACATCAGTATGTACCAAAAAGACTGACTCTGTCCTTGGTAAATCCAAACAAGTGAACCCACTGGGACTGGGACTGGGACTGGCTCTGAGTGCCTGGCTTCCTGGATCCCAAGTTCAGAGAGTTCCATCACCAAGGAAGTGAGGTAGGTCACTTCCTTCAGGAACTGAATGAGGTCACTACCTTGGTAACAACTTTATCCTAACATTTGCTTCCAAGGGTCCCACGACAGAGAGGCTTCCCCTACTTCCTGTGTCACATTCACAAGATAGAATGGTATATCAACCATAGGCACATGTTAACAGCTCTCCACACAGACCTGGTTTGGTCCATCTTCTCTACTTTAAGAAAAGAGAGGCTTATTCAGACACATCGCTTCATCCTGACCAGGTATTTTACCAAGGAAGATTACTGTTGCTCTCTCAGGTCCTTCATAGCTGCCTACATCTTCTTCAGGGTTTATTTCTGCATGGAACTTGAGGTTCTCAACAGGTGGAAGATCCCCTACCTACCTGTATTATAACACCAACTCTGTCCCTGGTCTTTGTAAAGTTAAATTGAGGGAACAGTGCATGGTTAGGGTTAATAACATGTTCAATTTGGGTTAGGAATCATTCTGCGAGATGAATAATGGTATTGGGGACCTCCGATATTTACAAGCATATATAGGTGTAATATAAGTATGAATACAGAAATCTAGGAAAGATTTGAAACCCAGATGAACACTGGGCCCTTGATTGGGATACTTAGCTTTGAATTATTTCCGCAAAGTTGTCTCAAATAAATCGTTATACAATGGCATAGGACCTTGTACCTTGGATGAATGAATGAGGAAGAGATCCTCCAGACAAAAAGGGATAGTTCCAAAAGTTATTTAGATATAGGGTTTTGGTTAGAGAGTGAATGCAAATGTCAGCGTATGTGAAGAGTCAGTCACAGTGATGAACTGGGGAAAATGTGTAGGAAAGCAGATATCAATAGAGACATTAGGAAATCAGGGAAAGTACAAAGTGAGTAATAGGATAAGACGTTTTTAACAGGGTTGAGTTTGAATATATAATCTTAGGAAGAAACAAATATGTAGTCACCAATAGGAATGATATTTGAGATCATTAGTTAATCAGGACATGGATGTTGTTAGTAATACATGCTCACATTAAATTTAGGCTTTGGTACAATCATAAGGGTGTCCGTTGCATTTTTTGTCAGGAATATTACTGTGATGAAATGTAAATGTATATCAGGTGACTACAGTATTTCTTCAAACATTTCTGAAAGCAACATTTTAAGACTTATAAATTAGTATTGGGGACACAAGTACGTGTACCCTGTGCCTATGATTATAAAGATGATGCCTTAATAGACCATACTGTAAATAAATAATATAACTTGATCAAACTTTAAATAATGGATTGAATTGATATCTGAAAATATATAGGAAATCTTATATTGATATACATAAGTTCATTCTAACCAGTTATACATCTAATGGTAATTTTAGCATTATGGTTTATCATGAAGAGTGTGGGAGTTTTGCTTCAAAAATGATTATGGAAATCGAAAATAATGTGTTTGGAAATAATCTCATGAAAAGTACAGTCAAGAAACATGGAGGAATACATATATTCTGAAGCAGGAAGTAATTGCAAGTGAACCAAATGCGTACAGATTTGTTAACTTGTGGATGAAAAGTATTATCTTATAATGTCCATAAACTGAAGAAATAGTAATGTACCAGTGTTGAATAAAAATGAACTTCAAAATACACATCATGTCCCATAGGATTTTACTTGCATTGATGTTAAACTGGGTCAGTTACTGTACAAATATTAGGATTTGTAAGCACCTTTCACCGAAGTTAGTTTTCAGTACTGGGAAATAAATATGTATTTCATGTGGATGAATATTTCTGAGAATAATTTTGTGAAAATTTGATTATAAATCCACATATAGGAACATGAGTTAAATTAGTGAGTGTAAAATAAGACACATATATTTCATATTTTGAATAATCTGGAGAAAAAAAAAATATATATATAAAGATACAAACACAGACATTAAAATGTAGTAATATGTATGCCAATCAAAATTCATCATGAAATATATATCATCCTCATATCCAAAACTATTCTTTTTACTGAGCATGGATTTATGTATAATGCTGTTCATCTAGGAAATTCACCCATATGTTGAATTTTCAGTTCCATCAGTATTTAGGGGGAGTGATCTCTTCTCACAATTTGTATCTTCCTAAAACAGCAAGCTCACAAGAATGTACGTGTGATACCAGGTAGGATACTAAATATGCATAATAAATTTCATGAGATGAATAGGGTACAGAGAAAGGGAGACAGAAATGTACATATGTGTTAACTTTAAAAACTCATGGAGAAGTATTACAATGAAAAGTTGACTAGATTTATAACACATTCACTTGATAAAGCAGAAGGCAAGTCCTAGTATACACCATGCCTCCTATGAACGGCCTGTATTTCTATTCTGTTAGGTTTCTTTTTCTACATCATATTAAGATTAGTAGTCAGAGTCTAGTAGGGTATGGGTTAGTGACAGGGATTCAGTATTTCTAATGGAAAATAGGAAAATGAATCTAATGTGTATGCAAATATTTGCTAGACAAAAATCTTCCCACTGTCCTCCAAAACAATGCCTTGATATTTCCTTCGCCACAAGTAATACACAATTAGTGGAGAAGAGTTTGAAAGTCTGTGAATATATATCTGGAAAAGAAAATGCTCAGGAGTTCACAACCTTGGAGGTGGTAGTGGAATTTCCAAAAGTAAGGTACAGGGTAAACACTCCACAAACATGGAACTCTGGTGGCCTAATGAGTTGTTGAGAAACTGCCTCTGAGTTTGGGCCCTTGAAAAATTTGTTGTTGTCAGGAGCTTTAGCTTCCTTTGTATTGAGACCATCAAACCTGGGTCGGCATCTATGTGACCTGGATGACATGGTTCCTTATATGCTATTGAACATGAGGCAGAAGTTCTGAATTTTCCCTTTGTTAGTAAACTGAGGACACTGGGGTCTAAGTGTCTAACCATGTGATCTGTGAAGCAATTTGGTCATACTCCACTTTTCGTGGTGTTTCTTACTGCTGCACTGGGAGTTTGGTATTGGCTTCACGTAATACAAGGAGAAAAACTGGGACACAGTGCTAGAGGGAGTACTCTCACGTGTAGTGGATGAGGGTCTGCAGGAGAATGCACCAACCAGGCTTCTATCCCAAAAAGCTTGCACCCATGTCCATAGCAACCTGATTCTGAACATTGCCCTGAAACCTCTCCATATAACAAGGTCCCTTTACTTGTAAGGTTCTGCTGGCTGCACCATGTCAGTCACAAATCATTCGGAAACCAATGGCAGAACCACGTGTCCCCACGACAGATGTTTTATCATACACCTGCCCACCACTGCTCTGGGCCCACTAGTCAGCAGGCTCCAACTTTCTGGCATCTCTGTTCTCACCATTTTCATGAAACCCAGTCAATCAATGCAATGTCTGGTACACTCGTGATCAGCAACAGATATCCAAAGGTTCTCCAGTGCCACCTGTTCATGGGAATTTAAAAAATTCATGGTATTTATATAGCCAATTTTCAAGGATGAATTTGGAGGCACTGTGGCTTTCAATTTATTCAGGAATCATGAAATGGTGAGGAAGATTATTTCAATTAAAGCTCAGGAGAACTCTCAGAGGCAAGGCTTCCCAAAGAGTGGCCAAAAGGTCACATTAAGCCAGGCCCATTGAGGTCTACAATTGAGGTCCATGTGTGTTTTGACTCTCAACAATGGCTGCCACGTCTTTCTGAATAAAGTCATGTGATATCCTGGCTGAGATTCCCAGTGCTCTTTGGAAAGCTATCCTGGGCCTAGATCTCAGTCTCCAGGGGCAACTCTCATGTGTGGTCTCCTAAAATCCCAACACAATTCATGTCAATACTTCTCTGAGTTCATTTCCAGAACTCAGTCTCTAAGGGGAATCACTCCAGAGTTCAAGCCCATGTGGACCCAGTCATCTCTTCCAACAACCACACAAATGACCACAATTAAACCAAAACACTCCCACATGGCCCTCATCTTCTTCAATATAAACTCTCATCATAACTTCTTGCTGGAGGTTTCCATGAGGGGCGCAGCCTAAGACAGTGTCCAAAATAAGCTCATTTTCCCCTTATTTGCCTAAATTCAGGGTGGCCTGGAAACCCTTCCTGTGAATCAGGTGTGATCAAATAGGCCTGCCATTAATACTGCTCTACTTCTCCAATTTGAGGCCTACTCTCTGTGGGGCATAGATTCTTTATGTGAATTGGGGTCATGAGAAAACCCAAGCACCTATGGGCTACCCTCTGCAGGGCTTTGAAGAACCCATTTCAGTGAGTCTAGGAGTTGGACCAAAAGTTCTTTAGATATAGGGGTTTTGTTAGAGAGTGAATGTAAATGTCAGCATATTTCAAGAGTCAGTCACAGTGATGAACTGGGGAAAATGTGTAGGAAATCAGATATCAATAGAGACATTAGGAAATCAGGCAAAGTACAAAGTGAGTGATAGGATGAGACATTTTTAACAGGGTTCAGTTTCAATATTTAATCTTAGGAAGAAACAAATATGTACTCACCAATAGGAATGATATTTGAGATCATTAGTCAATCAGGACATGGATGTTGTTAGTAATACATGCTCACTTTCAATATAGGCTTTGGTACAATCATAAGTGTGTCCGTTGCATTTTGTGTCAGGAATATTACTGTGATGAAATGTATATATATATCAGGTGGCTAGAGTATTTCTTCCAATATTCTTAAAGCAATATTTTAAAGACTTATAAATTAGTATTTGGGATACAAATAGGTATACCATCGGTCTATGAATATAGAGATGATGCCTTAATAGACCATACTGTGAATAAATAATATAACTGGTTCAAACTTTAAATAATGGATTGAATTGATATCTGAAAATATATAGGAAATCTTATATTGATATACATAAATTCATTCTAACCAGTTATACATCTAATGGTAATATTAGCATTATGGTTTATCATGAAGAGTGTCTGAGTTTTGCTTCAAAAATGATTATGGAAATCAAAAATAATGTGTTTGGAAAGAATCTCATTAAAAGAACAGTCAAGAAACATGGAGGAATACATGTGTTCTGAAGTAGGAAGTGATTGAAAGTGAACTAAATGCCTATAAATTTGTGAAATTGTGGATGAAAGAATATATCCTATTATGTCCATAAACTGCAGAAATAGTAATGTATCAGTGTTGAATAAAAATGAACTTCAAAATACACATCATGGTCCCATAGGTGTCTACTTGCATTGATGTGAAACTGGGTCAGTCACTGTGGAAATATTACGATTTGTATGCACCATTCACTGAATTTAGTTTTTAGTACTAGGAAATAAATATGTATTTAAGGTGGATGAATATTTCTAAGAATTATTTTGTGAAAATTTGATTATAAATCCACATACACACACATGAGTAAATTTAGAAAGTGTATAATAAGACACATATATTTCATATTTTGGAAAATCTAAAGAGTAGATATCTATATCTATATAGATAGATAGATAGATAGATAGATAGATACTCACATACACAGACATTAAAATGTAGCAATATATATGCCATTTGAAAATCATAATAAAATAGATATCATCCACGTATCCAAAAATATTCATTTTACTGAACATTTATTTATGCATAATATTGTTCATCTAGGAAATTCACCCATAGGTTGAATTTCCAGTTCCATCAGTATTTAGAGGGAGTGATCTCTTCTCACAATTTGTATCTTCCAAAATAATCAAGCTCACAAGAATGTACATGTGATACCAGGTAGAATTCTAAAGATGCATTAAAAAATACATGTGATGAATAGGCTACAGAGAAAGGGAGACAGAAATTTACATATGTGTTAATTTTAAAAACTCATGGAGAAGTATTACAATGAAAAGTTGACTATATTTATAACACATACCATTGAAAAAGCCAAAGGCAAGTCCAAGTATACACCATGCCTCCTATGAAAGGCCTGTATTTCTATTCTGTTAAGTTTCTTTTTCTCCATCATATTTGGATTAGTAGTCAGAGTCTAGTAGGGTATGGGTTAGTGTCAGGGATTCAGTATTTCAAATGGAAAATATGAAAATGAATCTAATGTGTATGCAAATATGTGCTACACAAAAATCATCCCACTCTCATCCAGAACAATGCTTTGACATTACCTTCGCCCCAAATAAGACACAATTAGTGGAGAAAAGTTAGAAAATCTGTGAATACATATGTGGAAAGAAAAATGCTCAGGAGTTCACAAACTTGTAGGAGGTAGAACGGGTTACAAAAAGGGAGAGGGTAAACACTCCACAAACATGGAGCTCTGCTGGCCCAATGACTTTTTGAGAAACTGCCTCTGAGGTCGGGCAGTTAAAATATATATTGTTGTCAGGAGTTTTAGCTTCCTTTGTAGTGAGACCATCAATTCTGGGTCTCCATCTATGTGACCTGAATGACATGGTTTTTTGTTTTCTAGTGAACATGAGGCAGCAGTGCTGAATTCTCTCTTTGTAGGTAAACTTTGGCCACTGGGGTCTAAGTATCTAACTGTGTTGTCTGTAGAGCCATTTGGTCATTATCCACTTTCGTGGTGTTTTTTACTGCTGCACTGTGAGTTTGGTATTGGCTTCACGAAATACAAGGAGTTCTACTGGGACACAGTGCTGGAGGATGTACTCTCACGTGTGGTGGGTTAGTAAAATGCACCAGTGAGGCTTCAATCCCACATAGCTTTTCAACTTGACAATAGCAACCTGATTCTGACCTTTGGCAGGAATCCTCTCCATATAACAAGATGCCCTTACATAGAAGGGTCTGCTGGCTGTACCATGTCAGTCACAAGTCTTTCTAAGCCAATGGCAGATCCACGTGGCCCCACCACAAATGTTTTTTTCACACACCTACACTCCTCTGCTCTAGGCCCACTAGTCTGCAGGCTCCAACTTTCTGGCATCTATGTTCTACACTTTTTTTCATGAAACCCAGTCAATCAAGGCACTGTCTGGTACAATCATGATCAGGAACAGGACATTCAGAAGTTCTCCAGTGCAACCTGGTCATAGTAATTTCAAAAAATTCATGGTATTTATCTAGATATTTT